>NW_022639646.1:417885-430695 GCF_010583005.1 Odontomachus brunneus
AAATAATTAATTACTTGAAAACTATTGCGAATTTCGCAAAATGATATTTGACTTTTCTGTTCTGTTTAATCTGTTCTACTTTCCTACGATTTGTAATTCAAAGAAGGTTTCGGACAACCTGTATATATATATATATATATATATATATATATATACATAAAATTTCTTCATTTTGTTTCAAATATATAGTCCTATATTTTATTTTAATATATTCTTTCCACATGTTTTAACACATTCGAAAGTTTCGTTTCTATTCGGCAATCTTACATATTACTAAACAAGTTTTTCTCATGCTTCCTATGTGTGATAAAGAATTAAATTTCCAACTACATTTTTTACAACGATTTCTTTACATTTCTTTACAACAAGTTTCAATATTAGAGTTATGATAATTTTATTTTCTTTTCAGTTCTTCTTTTATTTTCTTTTCAGCCTTTAAAATAAATTTGAGAAAATATTAATTATTCGTTCTGTCTGTGAAAAAACATGAAAATAAGATATTTTGCACAATATCAAGATGTGTTCCTTCTAACAAAGCACTGATCTTTGTGATAAACATCAGATAAACATACCTCTATTTTTCATCAATTCTCTTAGGTCCTCTTTGTTTCTCACATGACAAAATCAAAACAAAAAAACAATATTGTCACGAATATTTTATATGTATTAAAAAGTTTTGTCAGTTAACAATTATGTTCCTTGTGTAGATGCTTCTATCAAAAATGGAGACGACATCTTTAAAACTACTTTTCATTATTGTCTCAATGATTCCCGTCTCTTTGAATGATTATACAAATTGCTCGCTTCCTTTCGGGCGAATATCTACCGCTCAAGTAGAACCAATAAGATTTGATGTCACCATTGAAATAATGCCGCAGAGAAATATCTTGTTAGGCAAAACCGATATCACAATAAATGTAAAAAAACCTACGTCGAATATATCTCTGCATGGACACGGTTTGGAAATAGATATAGCGTGCACAATGCTTATGAAACCTAATGCAAAACCGAGATGTCATGAGGAACATGCTGGACTTAAACTATGGGAAGTAGTGCATTGTCCCGAGAGTGGAATAATGAACTTGTTGTTTCATGATTACATATCCCTTGGGATTCATAGCTTACATATAGAACACTATTCTCCTTTGGATAAAAATGTAAACAAAATCATTTATCCATACCCTTGGACAAATGAAACTAGGTAAATTCACAATGAAATATTATGCTAATGCATAATTGCAAATAACATTGTTCGCTGTTAATAAAAGACTATTTACAATATTTCAGTCGCTAATCTTGAGAAAAATATCTTTCAAATAATCGCAAGAGTTTATTGACAAATTTCCAATTATTCTAATGAATTTTCATATGTTTCCTGTGGATTTTAACGGGTTTCTTAAATGCCCCCGCAAGAATTTGACAATTCGTAGCACTAATATTGCTGAGCTTTTTCGAAACGAATCTTTTTTCCTCACACGTCATAGCGAAAAATAAGAGAAGAAACTTTTGTAAGAATCTTATAAAATCCGGATATGTCCAGATTGTTTTGAAACATTTCATAAGCGTAGAAGATATCCTTGCAGTTTAAAAGAAGTTATAAGAAATATTTTTCCACCAAAATATACGATGCGCTGAAATCTTTGTATAAAGTTTATATAATTCGAGATGTAGTAATACATACTTCTTCAATATTAGACGCCGTATCTACGTGATCTTTATGAAAGTATATCAATCAATCGTGTATTGAGCTTATAACACGGCTGAAAATTTTTCCCTACCCAAGATTCCTTTTTCAAATGCGACAGGTGGATTGTCACCAACATGTATTCATCAAACGCCATACAAAGACTTTTTCCAAACTGGTATGATATGGACATAGAAGAATATTTGCATATGACAGTGAAATATGATATATCATATAAGATCTTCTCGAGTGTACCTGAATGGTATGATTATCAAGATAGAAATGTACGAAGGACGTTTTATACGCACTTTGACGAAATTTCTACTTATTCCATTACATTTATGTTCGTCCATGGTTTGATAACAAACACCAAACAATACGATATGAACTATTTGTGGCAAGAAGGGAGAGCGACGCCATCAGCCACACACATGCATATAGTAGCATATCATACCATATTGCATTTTAATTGGGTTGTAAACATCATTTTGTCTAAAATCATAAATAGAATTGACCATGTCATACTTCCATATGGCCCGATGAAGTCTGCGGGACGTCTTGGACTAATTGCTTACAGGTATACAAGACAAACCGTAACACATATTTTTCTATAAGACGTGTATGTATAAGAAATACGAGAAGTGTAGCGTGATCGTGTTAGTGCTTATATGACATAACGTTCGAATCTTTCTCTCTATGTGTGATCGACATTTTTTTATTATTTAGTATTACATATCCTTAAAACGCAGTCGTGGATATTATAATGAAAGCATATAATGCTATTACTAAAAAAATAATCTCGAACTTTATGCTGCAGGAAATGATTTTGCATATTCCTTTGATAACTTGATAATTTTGATAATTGCCGGAATAGTACAAACAAATAGAAGATTAAGGCTTCCAAAGTATGCGCAGCATATGTAGGGATACGTTGAATGTTACATAACAATTAATTTCTTTAACGAAGACTTTTTACAAAAGTAGCTTTTTTCAACATACAGGGAAAAAGATATTATGTACAAGGAAGGAGTAGATTCCCCTGGAAAAATGATTGATATTGCGAAGTTGGTATCATACGAAATGTCACGTCAATTGTTCATCGGTGTAATGAACTCGCATGTTCACATTGAGGATAAATGGCTCGATGAGATACTTGCGTCCTTCTACAGTTTTTACATTGTAGATAAGGTAATTTTTTCAAATGAGAATTATTAAAATGCAAAAGAATTTGCTTCAGCTGTTAAAACGCTATGTTAACTCTGTAATTAACTCTGTATAGTTAAGCGTTTCTAAACACATCATAAATAGCCACGCAGTGCTTATTTAGTTTGTTATTTAGAACAATTCTGACGATATAATAAAATCTATTGATTTTAGATATGGTTGGGAGAAGAAATGATGGAGCTGTTCGTAGTCCAAAATTTACTTTCTGCATTAGATATTGACATTTATTTAGAGACTAAACCTATTATACATAAATCTAAGAGGGATGATGGAATTGATGGATTACTATACCCTTTACTGTATCACAAGAAAGGTGAGAGGGAGACTTGATAAATACGGTTAATCAATTGTTGTAAATTATCTAAATTTCGTATTCATTACGATTTAAATCATTGTAGCATTCGCCATAATTCGTTTGTTACTCTATTTGGTCACTCCACAAAAGTTTGATGAGATTATTAAAAGATATGTACAATCACGGTGAGTTTATTGATGTAATAATATAATTATATAATTTTATTCTCATATACTTTTTTATATCTATATTATATATGTATTTTTTATTGTATTTTAATTGAAAATTTTATATTACTTGAAATTGTACATTCAGCTTTTGTATCATTAGCGCAGAAGCTTACGCAAAGATAGCTTCTTGTTAATAATTCGAGGCATGTTAAGCAAAAAGTACACACATACAATGTTTTATCGTATAATTAGCTAATTAGTTGCATAACCATTTTTCATTACGTTATTTTACATACATAATTATATTATGTACACATTTAGGATTGAATGAATTATGCACTTTCTTCTACCAAGTTATCTTTGAAAAGAGAGAGACTTCTGTTGAAATTAAAAATTTATATTTTTATTATTATTGTTTCGCCAGCAACACGAATTTCTGGATAATCGTCGAGCAAGTACATACTAAAGAGTACAAACAGTGTAAAGTAACTGAAATAATGCATTCATGGTTAGTGAATATACACCACCCAGAAATGTACTTTACTCGTAACTATAGTGAGAAAACAGTGTCTATAACGAAAACAGCAATAAATAATGCAACAGTGCCTACTAGTGGCTTCAATTTTAAAATACCCTTTACGTTCTATTCAAATTCGCATTTCGATAATATTGTATTTTGTGAAGGAAATGAGCTAAGATCCATTAGTACTTTAAATTCAAGTCATTCTCTTTTCGTTGACATGGAACAATTCGGTAAGCACAAACTAATAAGCTTATAATATCTCGTGATTCATTCTGTGACAGGTTATTAATCTGAGTAATTTCGTGTGCTTGGATAAATTTGCTTTAAAATAATTAGAGCTTGTTGCTAACTCTACAAATAGTGAAATTTGCGGAAGAGTATATGAGAAATTCTGAGTAATTGACTATATCTGCTTTATGTACAAATATATGACTTACGAGAAAAATTATGTGATCTACATGACACAAATTATGTGATATGACAAAAAATATCAGGATAGAATATGAAATATCTCAAGAAGTAGTTCATTTTCAATGTTGATGTTGAGATGAAATCAATGTAATAATAACTATGTAATATAATAATATATATATATATATATATATATATATATATATATATTGTAGAAATTTTCACTGCAGCAAATATTTCATAAACAGTTTAATACTTCCTATTAAGAATTTATACACTGTAAATTTTGTAATTTGATAAAAAATCCAATGATATCTCGTTTAAATCACTTCTTCATGTACAAATTCGAAAATATCTTACATGCTTATTTTATTTTACGACAGGTTACTATCGAGTTAATTACGATAGCCAGAATTGGTTACTACTTGCGGATCACTTACAGTCTGCTATCCTTGCACCTATACCTGTTCTTAGTCGAGCACAGATTGTCAACGATGCATTTTACTTTACAACAGCTGGGAAAATAGAACCTCCACTCTTCTTCAATGTTATAAAGTTTCTAAATAACGAGACTAATTATATAGTATGGTATCCAATGTTTAACATTCTCTCGTATATGTCGACTTTCTTAAAGTTTTCAGTAGGCGAATCGACGAAGGTGAGAAAAAACATTTAACGGACAGAACTTTTCAGTTGCTATTTTATATTTTATGAGTTGTCGCAAATCGTCGAGAAATTAAATAAGAATATAGCAAATTGACTTGCAAATATAGATATGGATGTTTTATACTTATCTGCTATGATATCTTTTTTCTAAATATCTTGGGATAAAAAGTAATAGTAGGTAATATCGAGATAACAGTGAAAATAATGCCGCTCGATATCACAAGAGTGAACATCTCAATCAAGCTTAGACAAGATTCTGATTTCTTATGATATGTTATTCGATTGGAGTTAACATGTTTCGCTGACGGTGGAATGTTTCGGATTCATTCTTCAATTTCGAGTGAAAATATTCACAATAATTCCGAATAGAGAATTCACTCTATAGGAATGAAAAATAACTCGAATTCGACTCAGCTGTTACTTGGTTTTCGAATCAAATTTCACTCCAAGATATAAAAGAGAGTTCAATGTTATTTAAAATTCATGTTATGTAACGGATTCCAGGCTAAATTTCTGCTTATATTGAATTCACTTCTTCGTAAAGTGGGATACGAAGAACAAAAGTCCGATAATGAAATGACGATGCCGTTAAGATTACTAGCAATAAAGTGGGCTTGCGAGTTCGGCCATGAAGAATGCAGAAAGGTCACTGCCAAAAAATTGATCGCGTATATACACAATAGTGAACAGAACATGTAAATATTCTTTAAAATTGCTGTTTGTTTATAATATTATTTATTGTTTATAATAATTTTTAACATGTTATATCTTGCATCATGATTGATGAATTGCATGATCGAAGAATTAAATAAAGGGTTAAATTTTTGTTACAAGTGCTTATTTCTTTAAATTGCTTATGTCGTAGAATTACGCGGTGGACAAACTGGATGTACTGTACCGGAATGATGAACGTAAATAGGACTGTTTCGAAACTGCTTTGGCAACAAGGCGTTGAAGGAGAAAATATGGAGATTTTAGAACGCTTAATGTGTATAGAAGATGAAAATATCTTATTACATTATTTGGAATGGATGTCGATTGTGAGACCCTATGAGATCAATACAACAAAATTATCAATGGGAAAATTACATCGTTTTATTATTAAGAAACATGTTGCAAAGCAAAAAGTGCTGAATTTTTTCTTGAACAATTATTTCCAAATAATAGATAGGTATTCTTCTTCATGAGAAATATACTCTTTATTATTATTAGATGTAATTTTATCTACTTTGATTAAATGTAATATATTATAATTTTATAGATTCCCCCACGATTTTCATGGTAATCTAACTCTATTCGGTGATATCGTTATGAATGTGCATAGCGAAATGCTACTCAGTAAGGTAAATTTTACAATTATGCATTTGTTATTAATTTATTTAATTCAGTATTTATTTTTTATTTTATATTTATTTATTTAAATAAAGCACGTGTATATTAACCTGCATTAATTATTAAAACATGAGAAAATATGCTGCGAATTATCATTATATTGGCCTTAGTGACTAGTTACCTTATTACTAATTAATATCCACGTAATGTGTTTTAGATAAGTATGCGCATAACCAAGGAGTTTGTTGGTTATGAACTATGGAGCAAGGTTGAAGAACTGATAGAAATACGACGAGATCAGCTATTAAAACAGCGAAGGAAGTTTACAGTATTTCAGGATTAATGTTTTATAGTGATGTAACCTAGTTGACACATAGTTTTTACCATCATTTATACAAATTATAGTTTTTACCATTATTTATACGAATTATAATGTGTGGGCTTTTTATATTATATTATATATTATATATATTATATGAAGGATATTTATAGCATAAAGTAATGTATATTTTTTCGTAACTTGTACCGTATAAGAGTCGACAGAAGAAATAAAAAAATATACAAAAAAGCATGAGTACTTAAAAAAAGATACATACGGATTTTCCGCTAAAATATTATTTTTTATTTTTCATCTTATAACTCTTATACAACGACTTTCGCGTTTCTCTTCATTCTTGCGCGTTATAGATTATTAAATCTGGTTTAACAATTTGCAATTTGAAAGATATTTTTCGTACATGTACAATTTCGCGAAAAAAAAGATTAAGTAAGACTAAGATTAAATAAAATTAAAAGATTAAAAAATATTAAGTATTAATTATGCATTCTTAATTTCCAGGAGATTATATTCCTCTAAATGTTATTACACAATTATACTAACATTTTAAGTTAAATATATTTATCATCATTTCTCGCGAGAAATTACTCTAATACCCGTCAAAAGTATTACATTTGTACCACATATTAGGTAACAAATAATAATAAAAGTAACTTCTTTTCTAATTTACAGGGAAGAAGATATTAATTTCGATAAAAATTTAGAATTTCGTATTACACATTTAGATTATGATGGTCGAAAAATTAATGTTGCAAAGTTGGTATCATACGAGGTAGCACGTCAATTGTTTCTTCATTGTTTATATCAAGAATATAAACCATGACTTATGGATAAAGGAGATGCTCGCATCATACTATGGTTTCTCTGCTGTAGACGAGGTAGTATTTTTTATCTGCTAATACATTAGCATCAGCGAAACTAATTGCTTATGTAATGAAAAAACGTAATGAATACCATAACACAATAATCTAATGTTTGGATCACATCATGAGTAATCATGATAGAGCTTATTCATACTGTTATTTCAAAACGAATATCAAACAATACGACATGAATTATCTGTGGCAAGAATCGAATGCGACGGTAGCACTCGAATACGCGCACACAGTAGCATTTCATACCACATTACAATTTAAATAGATCATAAACATCGGTTTGTTTGAAATCATAAATAAAATTGACCATATCGTACTCCCAACTGGCCCGATGAAGTCCGCGGGGTGACTTGGACTGATTGCTTACAGGTATGCAAGACAAACCGTAACACATATTTTTATGTAAGACCTGCATAAGATAACCTGTGGAAGATAAACGAGAAAAATAGTGATAGCGTGATCGTGTTAGTGCATATTTGGTATAACGATCGAATCGCCCTTCTCTCTATGTGATCAATATTTCTCGACATTATCATATGCTTTTGCATACCCTTAAAACGTAGTTGTAGAAACTATGATGAGAGCATATCATGCTATCATTAAAAAAATTATCTCACAATTTACACTGCAGAAAAAGAAAGATATTGCGCGTTTTTTTTTGATAGTTATTCGTAGAATAATATAGCCAATTAGAAGATTAAAACTTATAAATGTTGCGCAGTAAATATAGAGATACGTTGAATGTTATATAATAATTAATTTTTTTAACGAAGACATTTTATAAAAGTAGCTTTTTCCAATTTACAGGGAAAAAGATGTTACGTACAAGGAAGGAGTAAATTCTCCTGGAAAAATGATTGATATTGCGAAGTTAGTATCATATGAAATATCACGTCAATTGTTTGTCGGTATAATGAACTCACATTTGAACATGGACGATAAGTGGTTCGATGAAATACTTGCGTACTTCTACAGTTTTTATATTGCAAACAAGGTAATTTTATCAAATGAAAACTATTAAAATGTAAGAGAATTTGCTTTAACTGTTAAAACTCAATGTTAACCCTGTAATAATAGTTAAGCGCTCGTAAGTGCACCATACATAGTCACGGATGCTTATTTATTTTGTTATTTCGAACATCTTTCACGATATAATAAAATCTGTTGCTTTTAGATATGGTTGGGAAAAGAAATGATGAAACTGTTCTTAGTCCAGAATCTACAGACTGCTTTAGATAGTGACATTTATTTAGAATTCGAACCTACTATACATAAATCTAAGAACCATTATGGAATTGATGAATTACTTTACCCTTTACTGTATCACAAGAAAGATAAGAGGGAGAGTTAATAACTGCGGTTAATCAATTATTCCAAATTATCTAAATTTTATATGCATTACGGTTTGAATCAGTGTAGCATTCGCCCTAATTCGTATGTTACTCAATTTGCTCACTCCACTAAAGTTTGATGAGATTATTGAGAAATATGTACAATCTCGGTGAGTTTATGGTATTATTATAATTTTACAATCTCGGTGAGTTTATTTATGGCATTATTACAATTTTATTCTCTTATACTTTCTATATCTATATTATACATGTATTGTTTACTATTTTTTAATGAAAAATTTTATTTTACTCAAAATTATGTATTCAGCTTTTGTGTTGTTAGCGCAGAATCTTACGCAAATTTACCTTCTCATTAATAATTCGCGGCATGTTAAGGAAAGAAAACAAATATCTTAATTTTTAGTGAATAATTAGCTGATCCATTTGCACAATTATTTTTCATTACGTTATATTATATACATTGTTATATTGTATATACATATACGGTTGAATGAATTAAGTATTACTACGTCCCTTCTATCAAATTATCTTTAAAGAGAGACAGATGTTAAATTCAAAAATTTATATTTTCATTATTATTGTTTGGCCAGCAACACGAGTTTCTGGACAATCATTGAGGAAGTATATCCTAAACGTTACATTCAAAAGTATACAATGAAAGAAATAATGAACTCATGGTTAATGGAAATATATTTTTTTATTAATTATCGTTATTATATTGGGCTTATTGACTTGTTACCTTATTACTGAATAATATCCACATAATATGTCTTAGATAAATATACACGTAACCAAGGAGTTATTTGGTAATGAACAATGCAGCAAAGTTAGAAAACTGATCAAAGCAAAACGAGAACTATTATTAAGACAACGGAGGAAGTTTAAAGCGTTCTATGATGATTTCTAGTGATAATAACCTAACTGATGCATAACTTTTACCACTATTTGTACGAATTATAATCTATGTGCGGCACTTTTTATATTGTATTATATATTATATATATTATATTAAGAATATTTATAACATAAAATAAAGTGTATTTGTTTGTAACCCAAAATCTACAAACTGCATTAAATAGCGACATTTATTTATAGTTGAAACCTATTTTTTATAAAGCCAAGGGAGATATTAGAATCAATGGATTACTTTATCCTCTTCTATATCACAAGAAAAGTGAAACTGGAAAAATGCTGTAAATTAATTAATTATTTTAAGCTTTGCAAATTTTAAGCTTTGCATTATCGTCTATATAATTGTAACATTCGTTCTAATGCATATGTTATGCCATCATGCAGACGTTCTCTGATTTCGCGACTTTACACTTCTTCGGTACATGCAGTTTACATTTCAATGAAGAAGCCTTCCACAATCACGCGTAAGCGCCGCACAACTAAAATCAGTAGCAGCTTATAATTAGAGAACAAAAATTCAAATTTGTCCATTACAGTCGTTGTGTGGTTGACAGTGTCAGTTGTATCAGTCATATACAAAGTGTTTGACAGCATCCGTACTGCACTCGGTACAAATTTTTCTTTGTTATTAAGTCAACGTTTTACATAATTATTTCGAGAAAGATACCGATTCTATTACTTACCTTGATCTATTCCAGCGATATGTTAGTTCCGATATGAATGCTGTCAAACACCTTGTATATTTTTTCATGTATCTCATCTAGATATGTAATATGTATAAGTTTAAATGTATCAGATTACGTCGTGTAACATAGCGGTGGCGGTATTTTTCATAAGGATTCATTTTAAATAGAAATATAGCATGTAACATTTTGATATAAATCACTGGCATGTATGTGTGTAATGATAAAGTATATCTTTTACATGCGACATTGGATCTTGCCAACACTCACTACATATATAAAATGACACCAACCACTGTTGTTGTCGTTAGTATGTGGTGAATTGTTATGCGCGCGTGAAGGTAAGATACAACAATTTCAGATAACACTTTCTTTCGTAGGAAACAGGAGTAATCATGTACACCAAAGCAATAAACCTGTCCTCCTCGGATTTCATTATGCAATAGACTTTCTGAATAAAATACGCATATTCTCGAAATACGAAACAGACATGAAAATTTAGATTTGACATTAAGCATGAATATATATATATATATATATATATATATATATATATATACATAAAATTTTTTCATTTTGTTTCAAACATATAGTCCTATATTTTATTTTAATGTATTCTTTCCACATGTTTTAACACATTCGAAAGTTTCGTTTCTATTCGGCAATCTTACATATTACTAAACGAGTTTTTCTCATGCTTCTTATGTGTGATAAAGAATTAAATTTCCAACTACATTTTTTACAACGATTTCTTTACATTTCTTTACAACAACTTTCAATATAAGAGTTATGATAATTTTATTTTCTTTTCAGTTCTGCCTTTAAAATAAATTTGAGAAAATATTAATTATTCGTTCTGTCTGTGAAAAAACATGAAAATAAGATATTTTGCACAATATCAAGATGTGTTCCTTCTAACAAAGCACTGATCTTTGTGATAAACATCAGATAAACATACCTCTATTCTTCCATCATTTCTCTTAGGTCCTCTTTGTTTCTCACATGACAAAATCAAAACAAAAAAACAATATTGTCACGAATATTTTATATGTATTAAAAAGTTTTGTTAGTTAACAATTATGTTCCTTGTGTAGATGCTTCTATCCAAAATGGAGACGACATCTTTAAAACTACTTTTCATTATTGTCTCAATGATTCCCGTCTCTTTGAATGATTATACAAATTGCTCACTTCCTTTCGGGCGAATATCTACCGCTCAAGTGGAACCAATAAGATTTGATGTCACCATTGAAATAATGCCGCAGAGAAATATCTTGTTAGGCAAAACCGATATCACAATAAATGTAAAAAAACCTACGTCGAATATATCTCTGCATGGACACGATTTGGAAATAGATATAGCGTGCACAATGCTTATGAAACCTAATGCAAAACCGAGATGTCATGAGGAACATGCTGAACTTATACTATGGAAAGTAGTGCATTGTCCCGAGAGTGGAATAATGATCTTGTTATTTCATGATTACATATCCTTTGGGATTCATAGTTTACATATAGAACACTATTCTCCTTTGGATAAAAATGTAAACAAAATCATTTATCCATACTCTTGGACAAATGAAACTAGGTAAATTCACAATGAAATATTATGCTAGTGCATAATTGCAAATAACATTGTTCGCTGTTAATAAAAGACTATTTACAATATTTCAGTCGCTAATCTTGAGAAAAATATCTTTCAAATAATCGCAAGAGTTTATTGACAAATTTCCAATTATTCTAATGAATTTTCATATGTTTCCTGTGGATTTTAACGGGTTTCTTAAATGCCCCCGCAAGAATTTGACAATTCGTAGCACTAATATTGCTGAGCTTTTTCGAAACGAATCTTTTTTCCTCACACGTCATAGCGAAAAATAAGAGAAGAAACTTTTGTAAGAATCTTATAAAATCCGGATATGTCCAGATTGTTTTGAAACATTTCATAAGCGTAGAAGATATCCTTGCAGTTTAAAAGATGTTATAAGAAATATTTTTCCACCAGAGTATACGATGCGCTGAAATCTTTGTATAAAGTTTATATAATTCGAGATGTAGTAATACATACTTCTTCAATATTAGACACCGTATCTACATGATCTTTATGAAAGTATATCAATCAATCGTGTATCGAGCTTATAATACGGCTGAAAATTTTTCCCTACCCAAATTCCTTTTTCAAATACGGCAGGTGGATTGTCACCAACATGTATTCATCAAACGCAATTAAAAGACTGTTTCCAAACTGGTATGATACGGAGATAGAAGAATACTTGCATATGACAGTGAAATATGATATATCATATAAGATCTTCTCGAGTGTACCTGAATGGTATGATTATCAAG
>NW_022639646.1:430705-430907 GCF_010583005.1 Odontomachus brunneus
GCATATTCTTGAAACAGACATGTCCGAAACCTTTCTTGTCATAAATCGTAGGAAAGTAGAACGGATTAAACGGAAAATTCAAATACTATTTTGCGAAATTCGCAATAGTTTTCGAATAATTACTTATTTTGTCTCAGCAAATGTGCGCTCGGGCCTGCACGCTAATTTGTTCCGACAAAATAATTAATTACTTGAAAACTAT
>NW_022639646.1:430917-440978 GCF_010583005.1 Odontomachus brunneus
AAATTTTCATATGTTTCCTGTGGATTTTAACGGGTTTCTTAAATGCCCCCGCAAGAATTTGAAAATTCGTAGCACTAATCTCTATATTGCTGAGCTTTTTCGAAACGAATCTTTTTTCCTCACACGTCATAGCGAAAAATAAGAGAAGAAACTTTTGTAAGAATCTTATAAAATCCGGATATGTCCAGATTGTTTTGAAACATTTCATAAGCGTAGAAGATATCCTTGCAGTTTAAAAGATGTTATAAGAAATATTTTTCCACCAGAGTATACGATGCGCTGAAATCTTTGTATAAAGTTTATATAATTCGAGATGTAGTAATACATACTTCTTCAATATTAGACACCGTATCTACATGATCTTTATGAAAGTATATCAATCAATCGTGTATCGAGCTTATAATACGGCTGAAAATTTTTCCCTACCCAAATTCCTTTTTCAAATACGGCAGGTGGATTGTCACCAACATGTATTCATCAAACGCAATTAAAAGACTGTTTCCAAACTGGTATGATACGGAGATAGAAGAATACTTGCATATGACAGTGAAATATGATATATCATATAAGATCTTCTCGAGTGTACCTGAATGGTATGATTATCAAGATAGAAATGTACGAAGGACGTTTTACACGCACTTTGACGAAATTTCTACTTATTCCATCACATTTATGTTCGTCCATGGTTTGATAACAAACACCAAACAATACGATATGAACTATTTGTGGCAAGAAGGGAGAGCAACGCCATCAGTCACACACATGCACATAGTAGCATATCATACCATATTGCATTTTAATTGGGTCGTAAACATCATTTTGTCTAAAATCATAAATAAAATTGACCATGTCATACTCCCATATGGCCCGATGAAGTCTGCGGGACGTCTTGGACTAATTGCTTACAGGTATACAAGACAAACCATAATACATATTTTTCTATAAGACGTGTATGTACAAGAAATACAAGAAGTGTAGCGTGATCGTGTTAGTGCTTATATGACATAACGTTCGAATCTTTCTCTCTATGTGTGATCGACATTTTTTTATTATTTACTATTACATATCCTTAAAACGTAGTCGTGGATATTATAATGAAAACATATAATGTTATTACTAAAAAAATAATCTCGAAATTTATGCTGCAGGAAATGATTTTGCATATTCCTTTGATAACTTGATAATTTTGATAATTGCCGGAATAGTACAAACAAATAGAAGATTAAGGCTTCCAAAGTATGCACAGCATATGTAGGGATACGTTGAATGTTACATAACAATTAATTTCTTTAACGAAGACTTTTTACAAAAGTAGCTTTTTTCAACATACAGGGAAAAAGATGTTATGTACAAGGAAGGAGTAGATTCTCCTGGAAAAATGATTGATATTGCGAAGTTGGTATCATACGAAATGTCACGTCAATTGTTCATCGGTGTAATGAACTCGCATGTTCACATTGAGGATAAATGGCTTGATGAGATACTTGCGTCCTTCTACAGTTTTTACATTGTAGATAAGGTAATTTTTTCAAATGAGAATTAATAAAATGCTTAATGAATTAATATAGAATTTGCTTCAGCTGTTAAAACGCAATGTTAACTCTGTAATTAACTCTGTATAGTTAAGCGTTTCTGAACATATCATAAATAGTCACGCAGTGCTTATTTAGTTTGTTATTTCGAACAATTCTGACGATATAATAAAATCTATTGATTTTAGATATGGTTGGGAGAAGAAATGATGGACCTGTTCGTAGTCCAAAATTTACTTTCTACATTAGATATTGACATTTATTTAGAGACTAAACCTATTATGCATAAATCTAAGAGGGATTATGGTATTGATGGATTACTATACCCTTTACTGTATCACAAGAAAGGTGAGAGGGAGACTTGATAAATACGGTTAATCAATTGTTGTAAATTATCTAAATTTCGTATTCATTACGATTTAAATCATTGTAGCATTCGCCATAATTCGTTTGTTACTCTATTTGATCACTCCACAAAAGTTTGATGAGATTATTAAGAGATATGTACAATCACGGTGAGTTTATTGATGTAATAATATAATTATATAATTTTATTCTTATATACTTTTTTATATCTATATTATATATGTATTTTTTATTGTATTTTAATTGAAAATTTTATATTACTTGAAATTGTGCATTCGGCTTTTGTATCTTAGCGGGGAAGCTTACGCAAAGATAGCTTCTTGTTAATAATTCGAGGCATGTTAAGCAAATTCGAGGCATGTTAAGCAAAAAGTACACATACAATGTTTTATCGTATGATTAGCTAATTAGTTGCGTAACCATTTTTCATTACGTTATTTTATATACATAATTATATTATGTACACATTTAGGATTGAATGAATTATACACTTTCTTCTACCAAGTTATCTTTGAAAAGAGAGAGACTTCTGTTGAAATTAAAAATTTATATTTTTATTATCATTGTTTCGCCAGCAACACAAATTTCTGGACAATCGTTGACCAAATATATCCTCAAAGATACCATAAAATATATACAATAAAAGAAATAATGGACTTATGGTTAACGGAAATACACCACCCAGAAATAACATTTACTCGGAACTATAATATTAAAACAGTGACGTATAATGCAACATTTTCTAATAATACCTTCAATTTTATTATACCCATTACTTATGTTATGACGCCAGACATGCAAGTGTACATTAATTTCTTTTGGAGTAAAAGAAATGAAACAACATCTATTACTAACATTGAATCAAATCATTTTCTTTTAGTCAATATGAAACTATTCGGTAAGCACAGACTAAAAAGCTACATTATTCTATTAAAAATATGTAGTAAAAAAGGAAATATATCTACATATGTAAAAATATTGTAGAATTTTTCACTGCAGCAAGTATCTCATAATCAGTTTAATATATTCTATTAAGAATATACAGATTGTAAATTTGGATAAAAAGTGCAACGATATCTTTCAAAATCACTTCTTGATACACAAGTTCGAAAATATCTTAGATAGATAATTTATTTTACGACAGGTTACTATCGAGTTAATTACGATAGCCAGAATTGGTTACTGCTTGCGAAGTATTTACAGTCTGCCAACTCTACACGCATAGCTGTTCTCAATCGAGCACAGATTGTCAACGATGCATTTTACTTTACAACAGCTGGGAAAATAGAACCTTTACTCTTCTTCAATGTTATAAAGTTTCTAAATAACGAGACTAATTATATAGTATGGCATCCAATGTTTAACATTCTCTCGTATATGTCGACTTTCTTAAAGTTTTCAGTAGGCGAATCGACAAAGGTGAGAAAAAACATATTTAACGGACAGAACTTTTCAGTTGTTATTTTATACTTTATCAGTTGTCGCAAATCGTCGAGAAATTAAATAAGAATATAACAAATTGACTTGCAAATACAGATATGGATGTTTTATACTTATCTGCTATGATACCTGTTTTCTAAATATCTTGGGATAAAAAGTAATAGTAGATAATATCGAGATAATAGTGAAAATACTGCCGCTCGATATCACAACAGTGAACATCTCAATCAAGCTTAGATAAGATTCTGATTTCTTATGATATGTTACTCGATTGGAGTTAATATATTTCGCTGACGGTGGAATGTTTCGGAATCATTCTTCAATTTCGAGTGAAAATATTCACTGAATAATTCCGATTAGAGAATTCACTTTATAAGAATAAAAAATAACTCGAATTGGACTCAGCTGTTACTTGGTTTTCGAACAAAATTTCACTCCAAGATATAAAAGAGAGTTCAATGTTATTTAAAATTCATGTTACGTAACGGATTCCAGGCAAAGTTTCTGCTTATATTGAATTCACTTCTTCGTAAAGTGGGATACGAAGAACAAAAATCCGATACTGAAATGACGATGCCGCTAAGATTACTAGCAATAAAGTGGGCTTGCGAGTTCGGCCATGAAGAATGCAGAAAGGTCACTGCCAAAAAATTGATCGCGTATATACACAATAGTGAACAAAACATGTAAATATTCTTTAAAATTGCTGTTTGTTTATAATATTACTTATTGTTTATAATAATTTTTAATATGTTATATCTTGCATAATGATTGATGAATTGCATGATCGAAGAATTAAATAAAGGGTTAAATTTTTGTTACAAGTGCTTATTTCTTTAAATTGCTTATGTCGTAGAATTACGCGGTGGACAAACTGGATGTACTGTACCGGAATGATGAACGTAAATAGGACTGTTTCGAAACTGCTTTGGCAACAAGGCGTTGAAGGAGAAAATATGGAGATTTTAGAACGCTTAATGTGTATAGAAGATGAAAATATCTTATTACATTATTTGGAATGGATGTCGATTGTGAGACCCTATGAGATCAATACAACAAAATTATCAATGGGAAAATTACATCGTTTTATTATTAAGAAACATGTTGCAAAGCAAAAAGTGCTGAATTTTTTCTTGAATAATTATTTCCAAATAATAGATAGGTATTCTTCTTCATGAGAAATATACTCTTTATTATTATTAGATGTAATTTTGTCTACTTTGATTAAATATAATATATTTTAATTTTATAGATTCCCCCACGATTTTCACGGTAATCTAACTCTATTCGGTGATATCGTTATGAATGTGCATAGCGAAATGCTACTCAGTAAGGTAAATTTTACAATTATGCATTTGTTATTAATTTATTTAATTTAGTATTTATTTTTTATTTTATATTTATTTATTTAAATAAAGCACGTGTATATTAACCTGCATTAATTATTAAAACATGAGAAAATATGCTGCGAATTATCATTATATTGGCCTTAGTGACTAGTTACCTTATTACTAATTAATATCCACGTAATGTGTTTTAGATAAGTATGCGCATAACCACGGAGTTTGTTGGTTATGAACTATGGAGCAAGGTTGAAAAACTGATAGAAATACGACGAGATCAGCTATTAAAACAGCGAAGGAAGTTTACAGTATTTCAGGATTAATGTTTTATAGTGATGTAACCTAGCTGATGCATAGTTTTTACCATCATTTATACGAATTATAATTTTTACCATTATTTATACGAATTATAATGTGTGGGCTTTTTATATTATTTTATATATTATATATATTATATGAAGGATATTTATAGCATAAAGTAATGTTATATTTTTTCGTAACTTATACCGTACAAGAGTCGACAGAAGAAATAAAAAAATATACAAAAAAGCATGAGTGCTTAAAAAAAGATACATACGTATTTTCCGCGGAGAATATTATTTTTTATTTTTCACCTTATAACTCTTATACAACGACCTTCGCGTTTCTCTTCATTCTCGCGCGTTATAGATTATTAATTAGGATGATAACAACGCATTAGGTTGTCAAACCAACGTTGGTCGGTTGAAGAAACAGTATCACTTGGTCCGTAGTGGAAATGACAACTAAAAACGTAATTTTACATTTCCGAATACACAAGCATTTGTTGCCAATTTAATTGCAATTATCTTGCTCTATGGACTGTAATTATATACCCTATTGAAAGTAATATTTGAAATAAAAATCACATTTGCAGTTTGCCCAGGAAAAAGTAAATGTTAAATTCTATACAGCAACTTATGAACAGAAACTCATAATTAAAAATTGTCAATTACACACTATTGCTACGGTCAATATTATCGGTAACAATAGTCAATTACTTATACATATACTTTCTCTTATATACTGCCTCTCTTAAAGTATTGTACCGATATATTATATATACTTTCTCTTTCTGAATGCCTCGAATGTATCGTGTAAAATAATATTTAGTGGCGGTTACGTAATTTAATTCGTTTTTCATAACAAACCATTTTAAATATAAGTTTAGTATATTGGGGGATCTTTTGCTCATACCATGATAGGCTACAGGATAGGATTTGCTTTGTCAATATTCATATCGTATATATAACGCTACTAACGACTGTTACCGTTTTTATATTGTAGTCGTCCAAAAGGTAAGATATCACACTTCCAAGTTATATTTCTTGTCTTCAGAAGTAGTAATAACCAGTGCAACACATTAAATCTGGTTTAACAATTTGCAATTTGAAAGATATTTTTCGTACATGTACAATTTCGCGAAAAAAAAGGTTAAGTAAGATTAAGATTAAGTAAAATTAAAAGATTAAAAAATATTAAGTATTAATTATGCATTCTTAATTTCCAGGAGATTATATTCCTCTAAATATTATTACACAATTATACTAACATTTTAAGTTAAATATATTTATCATCATTTCTCGCGAGAAATTACTCTAATATCCGTCAAAAGTATTACATTTGTATCACATATTATGTATATTATAATTGAGCTTATTTAAGGCTTCTGATCAGTCATATTGAATTGAGAAGCGAAAAAAACTGTATTCAAAATTCCTGCAAACCGTGGCTAAATAAACAGATATATCCTTAAAATGATACATAAAATCTGTTCTATACTTTTGCGAAATGCTCCGAATACTCCTTTTTTGGCAAAATAACATGATCGTAAAATAAATGTAATAGATCGCCTTGTTTTGATAGAAAATTGGCTATATGGCTTTGTGCCGAATATAACCGAATAACTACTTGTAGACATTAAACATCAACACAAATAAACACAATATGCGGAGCACTTCCATAATTGTATTACATATGATATGCACGAATTTCTCTCAGTAATAACGCTATGGTTTGCAGGAAAAAATAGGTCGTTTATTTATATCATTAGGTCTGTTTGTTTGTGATGAACTTTTGCACTGGCATATTAACAAGTATACTTTCACTCTAATTCTCTCTTATTGTAATAATCTGCATTGATGGACAAGTTCTCCGGAAACAAACAGACCTATTTTCTCGCCTAATATTTCATCTTTTGTCGTTTTCAATCATGTAACCACCGTCAACACGGAGTTGTCAGCTGACTAATCAGGAAACTCAAGTCCTTTATTTCAAACTATATAACTGATATATTGTTGATGTCTTATCTTAAAAGTTTTGCTGTTTTAATCCCACCTATGTGCCCTTCAAATGTCTTTTAGAATATTTCAGATTTATGATCGTTTTGTTTGCTCTGCGAATTAATCTCGGCTTGTCAGCATTAGCGAAATGTTAGGATAATTATTTGTTTTGCCTGAAATAAGCGTGAAGTAAGTATAATCTACATGTCACCAGTACATATTACTCCTTTTATGATAAACAATACAATCTCTGTCCTGCTACTCGTTTTCTTCATTCTTCCTTTTTACTAATATAATATAATCAAAGTAAATGAACATTTGTTAAAAATCTTTTATAGATATTATAGATATTATAACATAGTTCTAAATATTATAATGCAGTTTTCTAAAATAACAAATAAATTGTTTATCCAGATATTTTTGTCAGAAATGGAGGTGAAATTTCTACGACTACTCATCAGCATTTCCACAATATTTATTGTGACTGATCTTTTGCTTTCTCACGAGCACATCAGCAACAATTGCTCGCTCACTAGGAAGTTATCTACCAATGTGATACCGATAACGTATATCGTGAATCTTGTAATACTGCCGCATCATCAAGTTATACATGGCTCAACCGATATCACAATTGAGGTCAAAGAACCTACGACAGATATAACTCTGAACGCGCGTGATATAGATGTGGACTTTCACTGCACAGTAATTATGAAGCCGGATCAACCGCCGGGATGTTTTGAAACAGAAACAATTGCTTACGCTTTGTATAAAATAGTGTATTGTCCCAAAGATGAAATTTTAACTCTGAGCTTTTCCGAATTCATAGAGCCTGGAGTACATGTCTTACATATACAACACGATTCTCGGTTCAATGATAGTTTAAACAAGATTAGTTTTCCATATTTTTTTGATGGATATGAAAAAAGGTATATTAATAAAGAAATAATGTAATTGTAATGCACAAGATTTTGCAAATAATATTATTTGCTATAGATTAATGTCCATTCAAAGCATAATGTCGTTATACATTGTATTGTGCATGACGCGTGATTATGCAACAAATTCCTTTAATTAATAGCTCCAAATTTTACAGTATTTTTCGCAAAATAATAGAAAACTTTTTAAACGATTCGTTGAGTTATATCTGCACATGAACGGATGTGCAGGTTGCACCACGTACAGATCAAAGCATAATGACACAAACTTTTTATATAAAACGTCATTCTCACATCACCTCTATTAATGTACACAAAAGAATCGATTTACTTAGGTTACGGTAACATTGAAATTTTTTCCCCATCAAACGTTTCTTTTTACAATATTCTAGGTGGTTAATCACGAATATATACGATCCAAACTCAACACGAGCGCTGTTTCCATGTTGGGATGATCCGAATGTACAATCACATTTCGAAATTATAATCAAACACGAAAGATTATTCACATTGTTTCTTTCTGTGCCCGTAAGATACGATCTTTACAGAGAAGATGACAAGAAATCGACGTATTTCATAAAAATACACCCGATATCCACTTATCACTTAGCGTTTATGATGGTCCGTGGTCTCGAAAACAATTTCGAAAAGCGTAATATAAGCCGCTTATGGCATGAACCATATAAGAATAAATTATTCAAATACGCACACAAAATAATACGTCTAATTACGTCAAATTTTGAGAATAACATGAACGTCATTTTATCGAAAGAGATAATAAAAATTGACTATATCGTCCTTCCGAAAAGTCCAATGAAAGCCGCGGGAAAACTTGGACTTGTCCTCTATAGGTATGCAATACGCCAGCCAAAAATATAATTATTTAAATTATTAACACGACGCACACAAAAAACAAACACTTGATAAATAAGCTACAACAATTCACTTAGGAAATCTTTCTTATGGTGTACTTTTTTATATAATTCTGAAACTGACTTAATTTAATTATGGTAAGATAGAGAAAAAAGTTGTCAAAAGTAAATTTTCAATTTTCGATTAATAATTCTTTGCAAATAATATAACTAAATAAAAAGTTATTTAAAGCTAACAAATAGTATATATAACATACATAATAATTAATATATTTGCCAAGTAAAATTTGTTACATTACAAAACATATTTCGTTACAATATATATATATATATATATATATATATATATATATATTTATTTATTTATTTATTTATTTAAATACATTATATATGTATTATATAGAATATGTATGGACGCGTTAAATGTTGCACAACAATTACAAAAATAATAATAAAAGTAACTTCTTTTCTAATTTACAGGGAAGAAGATATTAATTTCGATGGAAATTTAGAATTTCGTATTACACATTTAGATTATGATGGTCGAAAAATTAATATTGCAAAGTTGGTATCATACGAGGTAGCACGTCAATTGTTTCTTGGTTATATCAAGGATATAAGCCACAACTTATGGATAAAGGAGATGCTCGCATCATACTATAGTTTCTCTGCTCTAGACGAGGTATTTTTTATTTGCTAATACATTAGCATCAGCAAAACTAATTGCTTCTGTAATGAAAAAACGTAATGAATACCATAACACAATAATCTAATGCTTGGATCACATCATAAGTAATCATGATAAAGCTTATTCATTCTGTTATTTCTACGATATATCACATTAAATTAATAGCAAACAATTATTATTTCCAGATATGGCCAAAAGCAAGAGCAATGGATTTGTTCGTAGTCCAAAATCTACAGACTGCATTAGATAGCGACATTTATTTAGAATCGAAACCTATTTTTCATAAAGCCAAAGGCGATAGTGGAATCAATGAGTTACTTTATTCTCTCCTGTATCATAAGAAAGGTGAGACTCAAAAAATGCTGTTAATTAATTCTTTTAAGCTAAATTTTAATTACATTATCGTTTGTATAATTGTAGCATTCGTTCTAATGCGTATGTTATATCATCTTCTCACTCCACACTATTTTCTTGAGGCCATGAAGGAATATGTACAATCACGGTGAGCCGATTTGCTATATATATATATATATATATATATATATATATATATATATATATATATATATATATATATATATAGAG
>NW_022639646.1:441119-441253 GCF_010583005.1 Odontomachus brunneus
TTTTCAAGTTATAATGCTTCAAAGTTAAAGGATCGTTGGCATTAGCATTTTTACGAAGAAATGAAAATAAACGGAACAACCTCCAATGAACTTGATCTTGAGAATTAGATCAGAAGGGCTATCTTTTGACATAA
>NW_022639646.1:441341-455965 GCF_010583005.1 Odontomachus brunneus
TTCCATTTAAAAAAATTAATGTGACCTTGACCTGACCTTCGCTACGCAACCCAAGGTCAAACTGATGTGATCAGTAAATACATCTTTTTAAACGCCACAACTTTTGTCTGAAACATTTTTTTGTAAAACTTATATTTTTCCTGATATTCGGGCGTTCCGGTACTTTCCGAACACCCTGTATAATTAAATAATCACAAATATTTTATTTTATGCAAATTTCACACGCACACTTTTATTTTTGTTAAAAGTTTAATAATCATTCCATTTCAAAAGTACCAATCTATCGGTAATGTTATAAATTCAATATGTTTCACTATGTGTTCGGAATTACTTGCATTTTCTAAGCGAGTTTTTTAGGCTATACCGACTTTTCTTCCTCTTATCTCTCCCGCTCACCTGTCGAGTATGCAATTGCCGGTTACTGTTTTCAGCCTGAAGGCTGTCAAGTATATAAGATCTTCAAGACTATTCTTAATTTATGAAAAATTTCTATTATGCATATTTATTTCCATATAATACTGTTTCTATCTACGCATTACTAATGCATTTATATTATTATAATTACAACGATATAACACTAATTTCAATAGCACCGCAAGTCAGTCGTGAAGCTCGATAGCTGAGCAACAGAACTGAGCAAGGCGAAAAAAGTAAACGTAGACCACGAAAATTGCCTCAAAGATGCTAATAATTTCAAGCATTATTGTATTAAGCTTAAATTTTACTATTCATAATCTGTACACACACGCACATATATACACAAATACTTTATGGAAAACAAATGAGAAAGAAACAGCAGCGCGATCGCGCTGATCAGCATTTTCTGCATTACCTTGCAACTATCCAAGCACTTAACATAGTAGCACTCATAATATTTATTAAGTTAAAATAATTCGGTATATCTAAAAAGAGGAAGAACAATTCTTTGTTCAATAATTATCTGAATTGTTTGCATATATACATAATCATTTATGATTATATTATCAATCTTGTATTACTTATAAAGCTATAATTTATATATTTATAAGCGTATGTGCAATATATTAAGTGATAAAATATTATCATACTTTTTCTATTAAACTATCTTTTAAGAAAAACAAGTGCCAACAACGTTAAAATTAAAAAAGTAAAATTTACGCTATTAATGTTTCTGCAGTAGTGACTTCTGGACAGCCTTCTGGAGAATATATATTCAAAAAGACAATAAGGAATATATACATATAAAAGAAATAATGGACTCATGGTTAACGAATAAACATCATCCAGAAATGCACTTTTATCGTGACTATGATAAGAAAACAGTGGAGCTCAGTGTAAATTGTTCTTACAAAGTCTGCAAATTTCAGATACCTTTTACTTATATTACAGGGACGACTATAACATCCTACGAAACTTCAAATGTTACTTGGTATGATGAAAGTGAGAGAAAATTACTTCTTGACATTGAGTCAAATTCTTTTCTCTTAGTCAATATGGAACAAGTTGGTAAATATAGATTGATAAACATTTATAATCTTTTGTGGTTTATTTTATAAAAGGATAATATTTGTAATTTTATATGTTTGCATATTTTTTTAAGTAATTGAAACTTTTTAACTCCTTAACTTAAATAACATTTTGCAATATAAAATACTGTAAGCTATTGACAATATCCGGGGTTTATGTAAGTGACTTACGCGGTTTATATACTTAATTTTCGAGAGATATTATATATCATGTTATGCCGAAAAATGTCAACATAAAATATGATGTATTACAGAAAGTTATCATTCCTTGTTTGTATTGTATCAGTATCTTTACATGCTGATGAAAATGGAATCAAACTATATATGTGTGTGTGTGTGTGTGTAAAGAAACTACTTTATTTTTTATTTAAAAAAAAGTTAATTTTAAAATGACCTTGAAAATTAACATAAAGTTGTTTACTACGTAATATGCTTCTTCAAACAATACAAGCCTTC
Organism: Odontomachus brunneus; assembly: GCF_010583005.1. Classification (NCBI taxonomy): domain Eukaryota; kingdom Metazoa; phylum Arthropoda; class Insecta; order Hymenoptera; family Formicidae; genus Odontomachus; species Odontomachus brunneus. Next base: position 443,303 of record NW_022639646.1, read on the forward strand.
TTAAATATTTTCTTCTAACTTCGAAGCTAACAAAGACATTAAAGTGTTCTGTTTTTTATAACTCACCCTGTATATATGTATGAAAACATTGTAGAATTGTTTGCAGCACTAAATATCTCATAAATGGTTCAATAATTCCTATTAAGAATTTACAGAACGTTAATTTTGTAGTTTGTTGAGAAGTGTACTGATTGTTCAAGATAATTTATCGATAAGTAACTTCAGAAGTGTGTTACATGCTTTAATTTCTTTGACGCCAGGTTACTATCGAGTGAATTACGACCGCAGAAATTGGGTAGTACTTTCCACTTATCTAGCGACGAATATTCAACCACGCATACCTGTTCTCAATCGAGCGCAGATTGTCAACGATGCATTTTACTTTACAACAGCTGGGAATATAGGACCTGAAGTCTTCTTCCATATCATAAAATTTCTAGAAACTGAGACTGATTACATACCATGGTATCCTATGTTTAATGTTTTCTCATATATGTCAACTTATTTGACGTCTCCATTAAGCAATGTCACAAAGGTGATTAAAAACAAACTGATGAATATAATTTAAATATCTACTATCTCATATATATTATAGAATGCAAAATTAATGTTACGTAACGACTTTCAGACAAACTTTTTATTTTACGTAAATTCACTTATTAGTAACATAGGATACGATGAACAGGTGGGCGAAGATGAAATGACAAAAGCGTTAAGATTATTAGCAATAAGATGGTCCTGCAAACTGGGTTACGCAGATTGCAAGAGCACCATGAGGGACAAATTGAAATATTTAATTAAACCCAAATCGAAATCAATCACGTAAATATTGTCCAAGATTACTATTTATAATTTTAAAACATTTGTAATATGTAGTTAGTTAATATGTTCTTTTTGATATGCATTTAATACATTTGTAGCAGTTTTTAACGTATTTTACTTTATGATTGATGAATTACGTGGTCAATAAATAAGCTAAAAAATTAATTTTTTCTTATAAGTGCTCATTTTAATGTACGGTGTAGGGTACCGCGGACGACAGATTGGCTATACTGCATAGGGATGATGGATGTTACCATGAATTATTGGAATACGACTAAGAACAATGGAATTAAAGCCAAAAATACGCAAATTTACAAACTCTTGTCTTGTGCAGAACGTAAAGCAATAATTCTAAATTATTTAGACTCGATATTAAATAGTGATGCAGCACGACTAGGAATGGTAAAAGAAACATGGCAAAACATGGCAAAAGAATATCTTTTTATGATAAAGAAACATGTGAAAAAGAATGCTGTGTTGAAATATGTGTTACAAAATTATAAAAAAGCTGTGATCAGGTATTCGTTTTCATGAGAAATGTGAGCTCTTTATTACCATTAGATGTAGTTGAATCTGTTGAAACTAAATGTGATGCTTTGCAATTTCATAGATTTCCAGAAGATTTTAAAGATAACGTTCTAATGGCACATATTATAATGAGTACGAATACTCATGAACAACTCGACAAGGTAAATTCTGGAATCTTTTGATTTCGTTAGAAACATTTATTTAGCAACAAAATAATTTTATTATTTCCGTATCTTGGTTTTGTAAATAAAGCTACTTTAATCATTTATTACATATAAATAGAGATTACTTCGCGACTAATTATTATGTTGAGTATTGCTTACCATTGCTATCAACCAATCTATTTAAATTATCTATATCCAAATCTATTTTCCAATATTATCTGTTCTAGGTAATCAAACAGTTGAGTGCGTTTTTAGATAACCAGAATGAACGGGACACGTTTAACACCTTGATTACATATCGAAGGACACAAATAAGAAATATGCTAGAAAAGTTTCAAATGTTTGAAAACAATAGAGTAATTTCGTTTGTTAAATATCGTTAGATAAATTGATATTGCAATCTGACGAATCGGCAAATAACGCAACATAGTTTGAATGGACGAACAGTTTTTACAATTTATTCTACATGTTATCAATTGTTATTTTATAATAGCAAATATTTATATAAAGCATATTTAAATCAAACTTATAGCATATCCAGCTTAAAAAATTTGATAGAACTATATAAGACAAATCTGTGTAATTAAATCGTATTTTTGGTAAAAAATGATAAAACGTAGAAGAAGAAAGATTCACACAGATAAATATTTAATTATTCAATGTAATATATTCAAATATTAGAAGTAAATTACGGCAAACAAAATTTACGAGAAAGAGAAGGAATTGATAACTATTTTATGTGGAATGTAAGAAAATGAAATTTCCGATAAAGATAATAAATTCAAATAAATTTATATAGTATTTCAATGAAACTTGTATATATTTTTATAAACTTATCGGATTTTTTAAGCTGGATAATTTAATGTATATTTCTTTTATATCATATAAAATTGACAGAGATAAAATACTCCAAAAGAAGTGAAAAGTGTCTAAGAGAAAAAGCGAACGAGTTTTTCCTCAATTCTGCTCGTTGTAGGCGATCATTCAGTGCTGTAGACATCCGGAAGTCTATCTTTCTGTGTCCGCGAAGAAAAAGACAATCATTTTTTAGGATGCGACGTGGCCTTTCCTACTCTTTTAGAAATTAATTAAAATCTTAACCGCAAAATCATTTGTAAAAGCGAAACCTCGGAATTCATTCCCGATTTAGCCTCCACCTAACCGATAACTATGTCACAGAATATATTTCACCGTATTAAATAGTTTGTTTAAACTTCGCACATTTCTGGCACGTAAATTGCTTACGTTTCGCCGAATCAACTAAATACTATTGAGACATCTCATTTTGTGAAATCATATTATTTCACGCAGAAATATTACCTTTTCCAAATTAATATATTGTATGTGAGGTATTCTTTTAGGATGGAAAGATAAATGAATAGATGAAATGATTTAATGGAAGAGAAATCGTTATTCCCACATAAATTAATTTATTAAATACGAGTGGTATTTGCCGGGATTCGATTTTGCTTTGTTTGGATTTGATATCTCTCGACGCTTTAACTCGCTCTCTTTTTCTATATATAACAACGCAACAACAATCTTCTTCTCGCTCACTTCACAACTCGGTTCTCCTCTATTCCACAACTCTGCGTCCTCGCGTTTCCGTCCAACTCTACTGTATTTGCTTTTTCAATATTTTCAATATTGTAGCTATCGCTTCGTCTCCAATCATGTGATATCCGTATGATATCAACATAATCACATCGATAAGTACAGGAGATTAATGTAAAAATAAAATAATACAAATAATGTTATACCTGTCGTTACATTATAAACGTTATATTTGCGATCGCTAATTTTAAAAGTTACCACAGTACTTATATGATTATGTCATTTGATCTTTATCTTACAAGAAGATAATTAGGTAAATTTCATAATTCTTCACAATAAATCATTTTGAAACTTCATAAGTGTTGCATTAGTATATGCGTAATATTGGAGAGCACATTTTACACGCAGTAATAAATTCACTTAGTCAACACTCACTTCGTACATATCAACAAGTGACAAATAAGTTTAGGACGTTTTGGGTCAATAGAAATACCAATTTCTATTGTAATCTGCCGAAACAAAAAACAAAATAGCATTTTTCCTAAAGAAGGAATAGCTTTATCTTGTAATTTGTCCTTGTGTAATAAAAAAAACAAATATTTATTTAAAGCATCTTTATAGCACATAAGATGTATGTATTAAAATATATTCTTCTTGTAAATATGTAACTATGTAAATTTCTCACGAAAATCGTTAATGATTTTTTACAGAATAATGTTTATTCAAATTTCATCCATTTTATCTGTAAATTTTTATAACATTTTTCTTTTGAATAGTGTATTTAAAAAATATCAGTCACAAATATTAGAAAATTATCAGTCATTATTATGGACAATACTATCAGTTACGTCAACCAATTTTGTTCATGTATTCTCTCTCTCTCTCTCTCTCTCTCTCTCTCTCTCTCTCTCTCTCTCTCTCTCTCTCTCATCTAGATGATTTTCTTGGCATAAAATAATGTTTAGTGGCAATTACGTAATTTTTCATAACAAAACATCTTAAATAAAAGTTTTGTATGTATATTTGATAAATTACTTGTTCATAGATATCCAATAATAGAGGACACTTTTTATATGCGATATTGTATTCAATTTGCCAATACTGACTTTGTCTATATAACGATACTAATGGCTGTTGTCGTTAGTTTGCAGTGATTCGTCAAGAAGGTAAGATACAAACAATTCCAAATAATATTTTCTAACTACAAAGGTAGAGGTAACTAACGCAACGTGTCAGATATAATTACTAATTTCATAAAAGTTTTTCGTATAAATTTGACGTCGAGAAAGAGGAAAATTAAGTAGCATCAATAACTAAAAGTTTTACAGTGTCATTTGTGAAATAGTAGAAGAATTTTGTGTTTAATTTGATGAGTTCTACCTGCACAGACGCAACGAGTGTGTCATGAATTGTCAGACACCTTGTATATTATGTGTTGAACGTTTCAGTATTCGTATTTAAACATGAAAACAATAAGAATACAATTCAGTTATATAATTAACTTATAACTTAGATAATTCAGTTTCTCTAATTTTTATATGTCGAATTGTACGAATGATATCTCGTTTATGTTATGACTTTAATGACATGTTTAATCCTACCAAAGTACCGTACAATATATCTTTTTGAATATATAAGAATTATGGCAGATTTTTTTTCCTCCAGGTTAGGTTCAGTTAATCAAGATTAGTTAAGATAACAATTTTCCTAGAATACATTATATATATATATATATATATATATATATATATATATATATATATATATATATATATACATACATACATACATACATACATACATACATACATACATATATACATACATACATACATACATACATACATACATACATACATACATACATACATTGTCCCATTCGACAACCAACATGACCTTTGTCTTCACCCATTTATTTCCTTCCTCTTCTTCTCTTATATGACAAAATTAAAATAAAAGAACAATATCGACATATTTATATTTTATATGTGTTTAGCAATTTTATTGTTAAAGATTAACTCTTCATGCAGGTGTTTTTACCAAAAATGAAGACGGCAGTTTTAAAATTAGTTTTAAGTATTGCCTTGACGCTTACCGTGGCTGATGATGATGTGGTAGAGATTCTAAGTTGTTCACGTACTACTGATAAACTAAATACCAATGAAGTAACGCCAATAAAATATGACGTTGAACTCACATTAACGCCGCATATAAAAGTTATATCGGGAAAAATAGATATTACGATAACAATTAAGACAACAACGTCAAAAATACGTCTATACGCACACGACTTAAGAGTGAATGATTGGTGCGTAAGGATTGTACGGCCGGATGAAAGTACAGATTGTAAGAGCGGTTCACTTGGCAGACTGAAATCTCAATTACTTTGTTCCAAATATGAGATATTATTATTAGAGTTTGCTAATTCAATATATCGCGGACAATATATCTTACATCTAGAATATACCTCTCCTTTCGAAGAAAATTTATACACGATTAATTATCCGTACTCTTGGATAGGAATTGAAAAAAGGTAATTTAATAATATAATGTTATAACCCTGATATGTATATGATTGCAAATATCGTTATTTATCATTGCTCAATGTCAATTGGGAGAAAAACATCTCAATATTTCATATAACTATAGAACATTACTGATAACTTCTTAGTGTCTCCTCAAAAAAGAATGTGACTTCCGTGAACTCTAACGTGTTTTTTAAACGTTTTGACAAGTAATTTGAGAAATTCATAGTATCGTTCTATATTCCTCTATATAAGCTTCCTAAATAAATGTCTCTTCCGCAGATTTGTAATAAATGTTAACAAAAGGGACTTTGAGATTCTTGAGAACTCTTTAAGATTCAGACAATGAGAATGTCTCAAAGATTGAGACATTGAGAACTCTTTAAGATTCAGACAAATCTAGAATATTTTATCAGAATGTTTTGTAAATCTAGAATAAAATTATCTTCAACATTACAACGACATTATATGTGTGAATAATTTTTTATCAGAATATAATACGCGTGAAATCTTTGTATAAAAATATATATATTGTTTAAAGCGCAATGAGACACATATTTAATATCAAATACATTTCAGCGCGTTATTCTCACATATAATCAATCAGCTATATATTAAAGTTACACCTTTAAAAATATATCGTTGTCAGTGACTTTTTTTTATAATTCGGTAGGTACTTGATTACAAACCTATATGAACTGAACGCAACACGAGGACTGTTTCCGTACTTGGGTGATGTGAAAACAAAGGCACCTGTGCATTTAACAGTGAAACATAATAAATTATACACGGTTTTTTCGAATGTGCACTCATCGAATATATCGTACTCTTCTACCGATACTGATGAATTCAAATTGATCAATTTCCAAGACTCTTCCATAATACCCAGTTATATGTTTGCGATTGCGATGATACATGGTATCACAAAAAATCCTACAGAAACATTCCATCAACTATGGCACAGACCGAGTGTAGTGACAACACACGTAGAAAAGATAATACATAATGTGATGTTAAGTTTTGAGCAGAAAATAAAGTTGGATGTAACAAAGTTTCTAAAGAAAATTGATCATATCATACTGCTTAATAATCCTGTAAAATCCGCAGGAAAACCTGGACTCATTATTTATAGGTATGCAATACATGTTTCTCTGAAATGTTATTATCTAAATTATTAATATTGATAATAACCTCTCCTTAACATGTACTCTATGTAATTTGTTAAATTCTATGTTATTTGAAAAACATTCCTCACGGTTCACTTTGTTCAGTTTGTTATATAATTAAGTAAAACAAACTTAATTTGATTAAGATATTTTAATGCAATCTTGGAAACATATAGTTTACCTGTAAAAATTTAAACTTATGCCGCAAGATATATTCTGGGTATTCTAATAAATATTATGACTGAATGAAAAAAGTTGCTTAACACATTTGCGGATATAAGCGTATAGTTATAATATAATAGCGTAAGTTTATAATATAATTATTTGTGTGTGTGTGGTAAAATAAAAAGTTTCAGTTATGTACTCTAATAAAAATCAGGACGTCTCTATATGTTATTTCGGTAAGAGACTAAACGTTTATAACGTTACAATACTCTCTACCATATCATATAAGATTAGCAAACAAATTTAATAGATCGTAAATATGTAAAAGTTTACAAAGAATGCATAATACATATACGTTAAATTGTGCATGTTACACAAGAGAAGCTTTTATCGAAATATTGCTTTCCATTTACAGCGAAAAAGATGTTACATACGAACAGGATACAGACTTTCCAGGTCAATATATTCATGTTGCGAGAACGATAGCATACGAATTGTCACGCCAAGTGTTCGTGGGTTATATGAATTCACATTTAAAGAGTGGCTGGTGGATAAACAAGATGCTTACGTCCTTTTACAGCTATTATGTTTTAGATCAGGTTCATATGTATTATCAGTATTAGTAAACGCAAAATTTGTTATTATAGTTCGAAGAGCTTAAAAACTCTATAAGAGATATGCTCTTATAAACACTTCCCATAATATTATATTAAGTCGTACAAAAAAATTATTATTTCTAGATATTCGACACGTGGACAATGGACCTATTCGTAGTTCAAAATCTTCTAACTGTTCTAAATTACGATATTCCTATAAAGCTGAAAACTACTATATATAATAATAAAGATGATGGAATTGATAGTTTACTTTACTCTCTCTTGTATGAGAAAAAAGGTAAGACTGTACACGTCTCATCAATCGTTGTAAATTATTTAAATTTTACACGTATTATATTGTTTGCACAATTGTAGGATTTGTTCTATTTCGTATGCTTTTCTATCTACTTACTCCGGAAAAGTTTAATGAGGCCGTCAATGAATATATACATTCACAGTGAGTTGGTGTTTTCTCTGCAATATTATAATTATATAAACTCCCTCATATTTTATTTTAATTGAAAATTAATTGTGCTTTCTATTGTTATATTGTCCTTGCCGAATATTTCGCATAGATACATTTCTGTATCATTATTCGTGCATTTCGCACATTTCGCGTGCATTTCGTACATATTTATATTATATACATAGAAGGTTAATCGAGACAGTTTTACAAACATTTTCCCCATGAGAATTCTTTCAAGAATAATAAGTGTCAATACACAACAACACTATTAACAAATCAAATATAAATTATTATTTCTCTGTTAGCACTACGGATTTGTGGACCATTCTGCAAAAGAAGTATTTTCGACAAGACAAGACAAAATATAGTATAAAACAAATAATGGAAACATGGTTATTGGAAAAATCCTACCCTGAAATTACATTCGAACGTGAATATACCTTAACAAACTATAACTCTAGCAAGCGTTTCCTTAATAAGGTACCTTTGTATATGTATGTACCTCTTACTTATGCTATTCCAAAGGATATCAATATCTCGCATGTAGATGTAGTTTGGTATGAAGGGGGTGAGAAGGAATATATCTATGGCGCCAATGCAAAACAATTTTTCTTAGTCAACTTGGAATTAGTTGGTAAGCATAATAATTTACAATGCTTCGTTGTTTATTCAATGAAAGATTGACTATCAATTTAATTTTAGCAAGTTGTTTGCGAAAAATGCTACCTCAATCAGGAGCTTGGCGGAAGCTTCTACCGGAGGTGGTGCTTTTCGCAACGTCATAGGGAATCTCCAATGTATAAAAATCGTTCTATGTACACTGAGAGAAAAATGTATGATATTTGGAATTATAATGGCATAGTAAAAGATTATAGTTAGGAATATAATTTTTATAGTAAATGTTACCATAATATTTGTAATATTTACAATATAAGCATAGTATAACTGGCTCATGTAAAATTCTTACCAAGAATTATAATTATTTGAAATAAAAAATATAATAAGGTAGCAAATATTGAATGATAAGAAAAATTAACTATTTTATATAGTCAATTGGAATATTTGGCAAATATAGGTACATGTAACTATATTCCCAAAGGATGCTTTACTATATTTATAGAGTAATAAGATGATGACTATAAATCTGTGTTCATTCTGCTATATCTTCATGTTTAGATGAATAAATATATGTTTGAGATCAAAACGAACTATAAAATATAGTAAGATTATAGTTATTCCAACTATTTTTTTCTCTCAGTGTAGAGTGCGGGAGTAGGCAAATATTATAAGAATTAAAATATACGCGCGGGACGAAACAGTTTCGCTGTATACGTCAAATAAATCAGGGCAATTTTAGGACAAAATTTAAGTTGTCGAACGTTGTTGAAATAGTATAAATAATTTGCAGTTCGCTTTAATTGATCAGGTACTCGCGTTCTATGAGTTAACGGAGATAATTGGGTATCATATTTCGCATGATTGAATATATACATATTGTGAAACTCCTGATTGCAGTATGAATTTCGTGAATCGTTCAATCTTTCTCCCTAAAAATGTACACAGCGTTAATTTTTCTAATTAGATGAGACGGAAATGATTGTAGAACATTTCTCGATGAGCATTATTGAAGAGGACCTTATATGCTTTATCTTTTTTACCACAGGTTGCTATCGCGTTAATTACGACGACAAGAATTGGCAGCTACTTTCCGCTCACTTAAAGAGCAATTCTACACCGAGCATACCTGTTCTCAATCGTGCACAGATTGTGAACGATGCATACTATTTTACAATAGCTGAAAAATTATCACCGACAGTCTTCTTCGATGTCATTCAATTCCTGCATAACGAGACAGATTACATAGCATGGTATCCTATGTTTAATATTTTATCATATATGTCGGCTTATTTACCAATCGCACATGAAGAATTAGCGAGGGTGAGTAAGAATTATTTTCATGAATATTATTAGCAGTTACATTAAGCACTTGGTAATCCAAAAATATGGAAGAATCGTAGAAGAATAGGGTACTGAGTTTACAAATGTACACTAAAAAAAAAACCGTTGAATCGACAAAATCGATAGTCATCTGCTTTCAAAGGAATATTACATCTATTGAACAAATTACATGTTAGTGCAACAATACATCGCGTTGATATAGTTATTAATCAAATTGCAAATAAATCGATTGATAACTTTCTCTTTCTCACACACACACATGCGCGCACGCACGCACGCACACATAAACATTGCACCAACGAAATAATTCTTTCAGTGGACTAAACATTTGCTTGAATTTTGTTCGTTTAAACAAAATCTCATTAACTTAACCGCTTTTTTTCTCCGTATGGAAATATTTTTTACATTGCGTGTGTAGACATAATATCTTCATAAATAACAAGCAACGATTTTAGCTAAACTTTTTGAACATTCTGGATGGACTTCTTAAAAACGTAGGATATGACCAAAGTCCAGACGACGAAACTATGACGATGGCGTTAAGATTATTAGCAATAAAATGGGCCTGCAAACTCGGTCATAGCACATGTAGAAACGTTACTGCCAACAAATTGATAACGTATATATATAAATATGACTCGTACATGTAAGTTTCCTTTACAATCGCTGCTATTATACTTTCAATTTGTTTGCTTAGTATTTCTCGCATCATTATGATGATGCAGTTACGTGGCAAACAAATGAGATCGAAGAATAAACATTTGTTAAGAGGTTTTAATTATTTTTACGCATATACCGTAGGACTCCGTGGTTGACCAGCTGGATGTATTGTGCGGGAATGATGTCTGTAAACTTAACTGTTTGGTATGACATTTTGAATATTGCTACTGAACATAAAAATGAGGAACTTTTAGAAAGCCTATCTTGTTCAGAAAATGTACAAGTAATTTTGCATTATTTAAACTTGATACTATATACGAATATTGGACAGCAAAAAAGATTAAATATGGGACAAATATATCATTCTGTTATAAAGAAACATGTGAGGAAGGATGCTGTGTTTCAATATGTGTTAGACAATTATAATTACACACTGACAAGGTATCCCTTTCTCATAAGAAACATTTTTTATCATCGTTAGACTTACCTGTACCTATAAATACTAAATCTTTATCATTTAATAGATTCCCCAATTTTAATAATGTCACTCTAATGGGTAATATCATTATGAATCTGGATAACGAGGAACAACTAGAGGAGGTGAATTTTATAATTTCGAATTACTTAAATATTACTTGCTTAAATTTATTTGTCTCTTCAAGATTTTTCTTGAAGTTGTATGAGCGTAAACATTGAACTAACTTAATTGTTAAATATTGAGAAATTATTTTGCAATTTAACCATTGCAAATTGTTCTAAATAACTGTTACTCTTTATCAATCAACATATTATCTGTTTTAGGTACGCTACTACATAAACAAAAAATTTTTGAAAAAAGATTATCAACTATGGAAAACGTGCATAAGATTGACTCAAGAACGACTACGTCAAGTAATGAAACTGCGGGATAAATTTAGGATGTTTTAAGGCAATAAAAAAGAATTTGGTATTATGATCTTCCGAATCAACAAACAAATCAACATCGATATTAAAAAACGAATAGTTTCTACTAGAGTTCCTCTAGAGTTAAGACAAGATATAATGATTTCTGAATAGTCTGCGTTCTCTCTACCATTTTTAGAAATGACGTGGTGAGAGTAAGAGAAAAAATTCTCTTAGTACAAGTTAAATACAAGTTTTCAGACTGAAATAACGCACAACGTTGTAGATTTTTTTTCACTCACATTCTCCCTAAAAATGGCGAACAATGTCCTAAGTCTGACTTGAGGAAGTAGTTTCTCTAGTTTCTACCATTATAACTCTACAAATTTCAATTTGTTATTTTATATTATATTTATATAAAGCATATTTATAACAAGCATCATAACGTATTTTTTTCATAATTTATAACGTGATATCATCTTTCGCATCCAGCATTCCTAAAGAAACCTACAAGGTAGACAATGAGATATCGCAAAAGATCCAAGAGTGTTTAAAACACGACGCGTACAGATTTCTTGAAAAAATTGTTATCCCTTATTTTTCACTTCATAACTCCCCGACGATAACGTTTCTCTTCAACCGCGTTTGTTGTAAGCGATCGTGTGAGCGCGATAGAAAATTATAAATCTGTCCTTTTGCTCGCGAAGGAAAAGATTTTTTTATATCTTATAAAACAGCGTGATTCCTATGTCCTCCTCGGAAATTAAATAAAATCTAGACTGTGAACTAGCTTGTAAACATAAAAATGTCGTTTTGTTTTCACTGAATTAAAAACACCCGAACACTGTCTTCTTACATGACTTTGCACTTTACTCACACGTTTGTAACTTACGTTTCTCGACATAACCATCTTATTGTGGATGAGTTATTTTGAGACAATCCCATCGTCAAGGAACATATTGAATATTTCGTACAAGATATCAATTCTTTCACTTATCAGCGCTCATAGAAACATGATATCAGTTTTTTGATACAAGATTGATATCTGACCAATTTTCAGGCTGCATATATGTAACTTATACATGAAAAAATGTATATTAACATTTATATATATATATATTTTTTTTTTATATACATATATATATATATATATATATATATATATATATATATATA
>NW_022639646.1:456702-484942 GCF_010583005.1 Odontomachus brunneus
ATATATATATATATATATATATATATATATATATATATATATATATATATATATATATTTTTTTTTTCTATTATAAAAATATTTTATGTTGCATTTTATTTGCAACTACTTTAACATATGTATATGCTAAAGTCATAAGCAGCATAAAAAAACAATATATATTGAAACAAACACGCAGAAGTGCATGTATATCGCTCAGAACAATAAACATTAAAGTCTATATAGCAACGTAATCAAATATTATTAATTCAACATTTTAAAACTCATTTATTAATTATAAATTTTTTCAAATATTCTTATCTAGATTATTTGCATAGTAAAAATTACTAATATAATTTAGAATACTGTTTAGTGAAAGTTGTGTAATTGTATACAACAAATCGTTCTGAAGAAAGGCTTTGTTAGATCGCTTGCTCGTAAACGTTTAATAATAGAGGACACTTCTTATGTGTGATATTGGATTTATATAGCCAATGTTGACACTCTTATATGACACTACCAATAATCGTTATCATCGTCAGTTGGCATTGATTTATCGAGAAGGTAAGATACATCAATATCATATTATATATCCTGTTTTCAAAAGTAGAGGCAATGAAAGTGAAGTTAAATATAATTAATAATTAGAAAGAAATTCTGTGTGCAAAATCAATTTCAGAAAAAGAAAGATTAAGAGCCGGGTTTTCAATAGCAGTTTAAACTTGGATTCAAATTTAAACTCTATTCCAACAATACGTTTGTTTTATTTAAACCGAGTTTAAGTTGAAATCTAAGTTTAAACTATCATTGAAAAACCGGCTCTAAATCCTTCTTAAATTATAGGATATAGCTAAGATTTTCAATAAAATGTCCAAGCAAAGCATCAAGTACAAATAACAATTAGACAGAAATTTTTCAGTAGAAATGTGATATACGAAGTGATGTATCGATATAGAAGGAATAAGTGTTTTTATAGACTTCACAATAAATTTCGATTGACTCTTTCTAGTATGTACACTCAAAGTGACATACTAAATTGTTGTATTTCTACTAAATGATTTTGTTTGTTTTTAACTTTTTCACGGTTTTCACGTATTTCACGTGATAGCGTACTAAATTTAAAACTATATTTATTTATATATAATTATACAAACCGCACACATACACACCCACACACACACCAACTAACGTTTTAGAATAGCTTCAGTTCCCATTTTTCTCACGAAAAATTATTCTAATGCTTAGTAAAATTATTATACTTGTGTCATATACCAGATATAGATCGAACTTCCCTAATTTCCATATATTAATCTTCTATATCTTATCCGTATAATCGATATATTATATATTACATGCTAAATATTTTTATGTATCTAAACTCACTAAATTGTTTTAGAAGTTTTCTTCGGATATAATGAGAAAGGAAAGAAAAGAAAGGAAATATTTATAATTTATAATTTAGGTTATTATTTAAGTTAGAGAATCTCGCGACTTGTTAATATCAGTAATATTAGGATAACCATTTATTTTTGCTAGGATACATAAAAGTGTGTCTTAGAAAAAGTAAAAACATTCCATATATCATCAACCTGTGCTGTCTCTTTCGATAGACAACATCTCTATCCTCATCCGCTTTTTTCTTTTTTTTCCTTTCTCATACAAATCAAAATAAAAGAACAATATCGATATATTACATGCTACATTTTATGTGTATTTAACAGTCCTCGTAAAATATAAATGTTTTGTGCAGATATTATGCCAAAAATGGGGACGGCATTTTTAAAATTTCTCTTTATCACTATTCTGACTCTCACTCCTATATTTGTTGTGGCTGAATATATACGTACAAAAAATTGCTTCCTTAATACTGGCCGATTATCCATCGATGAAGTCGTACCATTAAAATATGAAGTTGAACTCACATTAATGCCGCATAACAATAATATATCAGGCACAACTGATATTATGATAAATATGATAAAATCAAGGACATATATACGTTTACACGCAAGCGATTTGGAAATAAAATACTTAATAATTACAAAGCCTGATAGATATGGTCAATATCCAAAAGGAAAACTCGACGAAAACTCGATTCATAGACCAAAGGAATTAATATTTTGTTCAGAATATGAAAGTGTATTAATAATCTTTCACGATCCCATACCTTCTGGCAAACACATTTTACGTATTCAACACTCTTCTCCTGTCGAAAATAATTTGTACAAGATCTATTATCCGTATTCTTGGACCGGAATTGAAAAAAGGTAAGCTAATTATGTAATATTATAATCCCAATGCATAATTACAAACTTACTATTGCTCAATGTTCGCTTAGAGAGAAACATTGCTTGAACATTTTATATAATTACAAAGGACTATTTATAATTTTTCAGAGTTTCTTCAGAGAATTTTCATATTTTTCTCACGAATTTTAAAATGTTTTATAAGTATTTTAATGAGAGAGAGAGAAAAATTTAAAAGATTACAGAATCCATTTCTCAAATTTTTCCAAACAAACGTTCTTTCCACATAACTCATTATGCAAATATTTACTCGTTTAATGTTAATGCAATTAACATTAAATATTAATATTAAAAATTAATAAAAGAAACATTAAAAAGAAATACATAAAAGTCGGACAAATTCAGTACGTTTCATAAGTCCAGAACATAAGATTATCCTAAAGATTAAAGTGACATTATAAAAATTTTGCCTCAGAATACAAAGTGCCCAAAATTTTCATACAAAGCATGTATTGTCTAAAATGTAATTTTAGAAAAAAGAAATGTAATGAAACACGTTCAAAATGAAACATTGTTTCGATGCTGTTCATACAAACACACCAATTAGTCATTTGTATAAGTTATACCTCAGTTGTAAATACATTTCTATCAGAAACTTTTTTTCATAATGCAATAGGTGGCTGATCACGAATTTATATGCACCAAACACGATACGAAGACTGTTTCCATGTTGGGACGACCCAGCTGTAAAGGCATCTTTTCGCATTAAAGTGATTCATGATGAAAGATTCGTGGTTCTTTCGAATATACCCTCACAGTCTTCTTACAAACATAATCTCGGGCGTGTATGGACGTATATTAATGAAACCTCGATACCTACTCACTTGCTAGCAATTATGGTGGTCCGTGGTATCAAAATCGATTATGTAGAATTGATACCTATAGGCATCCATCATATATGGCACAAACCGGGATTCACGACACCATATAAATATGCACAAACTATAATACATAATATTTCGTTATCTATTTCGTGGGATACAACCTTCAATTTAACGACATATTTGACAGAGCTTAAACATGTCATTCTTCCTAATAGTCCTATGAAGTCCGCGGGAAAACGAGGACTCATTATTTATAGGTATGCATTATTTATAGTACATCTGCTCGAAATGTTATTATCCAAATCGTTAATAACCAAAGAAATCCTTAATATGTTCACTACAATTCATTCATTCCATTCTCCCCATATTCCACTTGGTAGTTTGCTATATAATTCTTTAGACAAACTTAATTTGTTTATGACATTATAATGTACTGTTGGAGACAGTGAATACATATGGTTTATTCGTTAAAAATAAAATCTTAATAGTTTAAGCTACAAAAAATTCTCGATACAAAAGATTCAAAAAATCTTTTGTATCGAAAGCTACAAAAGATTCTCGATATTCTAAACATCTCATATATTTACATTAATTAATAATTTTCTAATAACTATATCTTCTTAAACATTACGGTCAAATTAGATAAAATTGTTTAACATAAAGGATTATTAATATATTTGTGAATACATGTAATTAAAAATATGTAAATAATATAAATGCGCGTGCCCACATGTGTGCGTTTTAACACACTAGATTTCAGTTGCATTATATCCTCATAAAAATCAGAAGGTCTTTATACATTGTGTTGTATGTTACATATAAGACTAAACATTATATCACAAGACTTTTTGTCATATCATTTAAATTAGGGTAAACAAATACAATAAATATTCTGACTGCAAATGTGTTAAAACTTACAAAGTACTCATAGTGCATATATGGACGTGTTAAATGTGCATACTGATTACGAGAAGCTTTTAATGGAAATAAATTTCTCCACTTACAGGCAAACGGATATTACATACAATAATGGTATAGACTTTCCCGGTCAACAGATTCATGTTGCAAAGGTGGTAGCATATGAATTGGCACGTCAATTATTCAGTTTTATGGATCCAAGTTTAGACAACGAGTGGATAAACGAGATACTCGCGTCCTTCTATGGCTATTATATTTTACATGAGGTTCATTTATCAATCAGTATTTGTGAAAACTAGCTATTGTAGTTAAAAAATCTCAGTAACTCTATAAGAAACGCTAAGTTCTTGTAAATGCATTATAAATTGTCACATAGAATTTATTTGTTCTATTAATGCAAATATCTGCCAATGGTATTATATTAAATCTTATAGAAAAAGTTATTATTTCTAGATGTGGAGCGATAAGACTATGGAGTTGTTCGTAGTCCAAAATTTTCTGACAGTTTTAGATTATGAAAATTTTTTAAAGCTGGAATTTAATATACATCAAGCCAAGAACGATGGAATTGATGGATTACTTTACTCTCTCTTATATCATAAAAAAGGTGAGACTTGATAAATACATTTCATCAATTATTCTATATTATTTGAATATCATATGCATCACCGTCTGCATGATCTTAGCATTCGTTCTAATTCGTATGCTGCTCCATCTTGTCACTCCGCAAAATTTTCGCCTGGCCTTGGGGAAGTATATAAACTCATGGTATAAATCCGATCGGTGAGTTGATTTATACTGCAACATTACAAATATATATCTGATAATTATATAAGCAAGACGTTTATGCGCAAACGGAACTAGCTCAATAGGAAAACTGTTAACATTTTGCAAATTTCAAAATAGTTATTTAAGTATTAATTAAATAATATTAACGAATATGTGTATGTGGCAAATAATAAGTTTTTGGGTTCTCAAAACAAGATCTCATTCAAGATTGCTTGAATCTCTTAACGATCATCTGACAACTGCGGCCGATGAGTGATGCGCTAACTGCAAACCTCCATTGTCTTGTTTTTAATTTTCAGATGTATAACTTTACCTTTCTAATTTACTTTAAAAATTATAGATCGTTCAATCGTTGTATCCAAATGAATGATATGCACATTGCTAGTTTTAATAAAAATACGAGGTATTTTATGAAAAGAAGACATGATTCCACGTCGAATTATGAGTTGAATCATTCGCACTATTATTTGTGTCATTGCATAATTACTCATTTTATATATATATTTATTTATTTATTTATTTATTTATTTATTTATTTATTTACTTATTTATATTACATATATAGACGGTTAAATGATATAGTATTATACCTACATTTAGTCTATGAGGTAATCCTTAAAAAGTAACAGATGTCAACAACAATATAGCAAAAAACTAAAATATGATTTATTTTTCTCTATCAGCCCGGAATTATGGACCTGTCTGCAAAACGTATATTCTCAAGAAGGCAATACCATAAAAGAAATAATGGAATCATGGCTAGTGGAAAAATACTATCCTGAAATAAAATTCATACGTGATTATAATACGGGAACAGTGGAGTATCGCGCGACATTCGCCAGTCAAAACAACGTTAGTAAGATACCTCTGACTTATGCTACACCGGAAACTATCAGTTCCTACAACACCTCGAATGTAATTTGGTACGAAGGACGTCTGTCGAAGTTTATTACTGACGTTGATCCACAACAATTTTTTCTAGCCAATATGGAACTAGTCGGTAAGCGCAGCCTATGAACCTTCAATGTTCCATTGTTTATTCTACGAAAAATTGACCATCAACGTAATTCCAGCAAGTTATGTGTGCGAAAAATGCTGTCTCAGCCAGAAACTCAGCAAGAGTCAGGAGCAGTAATTTTCGCACACTACAAGCAATCGCTGATGTATAAGTATCATTTCGATTAGAGTGGGAGTAGTAGGGAAATATATTGAGTTGATCCATAAATTCGGAATCACGGATTTTTTAATAAAATGGAAATATATTCTTGTTAAAACTATTTTAATCGATAACATATGCGCTTTTCTATTCTATTTTAATCTTTTACCATCATTTATAACTCCTTTCTCGTAAAACTTTTGTGTATTTCCGACGAAGAAACGTTCTAAGTGATTTTTCATATCTTCTAAAGAAGCTTATACAAAGTTTATTATGAAAGGAGTTCTGTAATGAGCGAAACAGGTGATAATGGAGCAACATCAGGTGAATATGATAGATATAATAAAACATCCTACCTAAACTCTAACCATTTTTATGGAAGTACAAAAACATAATGCACCGGAAAAATTTATTATTGCCTTTTTTCCAAGCTGCAACATTCGTTATATTAAAACATTATTATTTACACCGCAAAATATGCTCTAAATTGTCAGCTATCAAATACATAAATGGCCTAACTATATGGGAACTATTTTTTTCTTCTTCTAATATTAACATGCGGATACCAACTAGACAAAAATCCACACGAACTTATGGATCAACCCAATAATAAAAATTAAAACAGAAGGTTCGGTCTGACGTAGAAGGTAGATTCATCATATACGTTAGACTATAACAACCTCGGAACATATACTTGCACTGTCATTGTTAAAAATTTAGGACGGATAACTCGCAGTCCGCTCTAGTTGTTAGGTGCTCGCGTACTATGATTCAACAGAGACAATTAGATGTTATGTTTCGCGTGACTGACATATTGTAAGATTTCTAATCGTAACATAAATTTCGTGAACTGTTCAATTCTTTCCGCGAAAAATATTTATAGCGTCAATTTTTCTAATATACTTCTTAATAAGAAGTACAGTTGAACATTGAAAAAAATTTTTCGATAGGCACAATCGAAAGGATCTTACACCTAATCTTTTTTACGACAGGTTATTATCGCGTTAATTACGACACAAATAATTGGCTACTACTTGCCGCTTACCTACAGTCGGCCAATTCTGCACGCATACCTGCCCTAAATCGCGCACAGATTGTCAATGATGCATTTTATTTTACAATAATGGGCAAACTAGAATCCGCTGTCTTCTTCAATGTCACTCATTTCTTAAAGAACGAGATAGATTATATTGTATGGTATCCTATGTTTAATATCTTTTCGAATATGTCGACTTATTTAAAATATCCAGAGGCTGAATTAGTGAGGGTGAGTACAATCTAATTTCACAAGTAACATTTATTAGTTGTTACATTATACACATGGTCGCGCAAAGATATAAAGAAGTCATAGAAGAGTATGGCACTGTACGTTTAGAAATCTAGGAATATTTTTTATATCCTGTGTTTACTCGCACAGTCTTCGTGCGTAATAATGTGCTTATACGAGATTATTGTAATGTAACTGTTATTTTCTTTCTCTAGGAAAAATTTGTGGATCTCCTGAGTGGACTACTTGAGAATCTGAGCTACAAAGAACGTCCAAACGAAGATGCTATGATGGTGCCGTTAAGACTATTGGCAATAAAGTGGGCCTGCACACTGAATCTTACAGACTGCAAGAAAAAAGCTGCCAGCAATTTAATGGAGTATATGAACTACTACACAGACACGTAAATTTTCTTTTCTAAATCGCTACTTATTACTTTTAATATATTTGCTTACTATGCCTCGTGTTATTATTGATGAATTATCGATAAAAATGTGATCGAAAGCGTGATCGAGAAAAAGAGATCAAAGACTAAGTGTTTGTTATGAAAGTTTAACTCTTTTCATGCACACCGCAGAATTCCATGGATGAGCAATTGGATGTTTTGTGAAGGAATGAAGGATGCAAACTTGACTGTTTGGGAAGAGATTTTTCATGTTGCTAGTCAACATAAACATACGGAGCTGTTAGAGAGCTTATCTTGTTCGGAAAATGTAACAGTTATTTTGCACTATTTGGACTTGATGCTGAATAATCATCTTGAAGACGAATTAAAATTACATAAAGGAAAAATGTTAGGATTACCTATAGGAAAAATGTTCCAGACTGTTCTGAAGAAACATGTGAGGAGAAGTGACGTGTTGAAATTTGCGTTAGATAATTATAACCAAATAATGAAAAGGTATACCTCTTCACGAACGTTTAACATTAACATTTTTATCATCGTCAGATATAGTTATATCTATAAATACTATAATTAATGCTTCATTTTTCACTAGATTCCCCTATGACTTAAATAATACTACTTTTATGGCTAATATCATTATGAATGTGTATAATGACAAAGAACTCAACAAGGTAAAACTTGCAATTTTTTAAACATTTTTCTTAGTTGTTCGTCATATGTATTAAGTTGATTAAATTAATAGATGAACAATTATATTGCAACTTATAGTCATTATTGTTATAAGCTGTTGCTCATTATTGAATTTGATTAATATCTAAATTATTATTACTTTCTTTTAGATAATGAATTTCACAAAAAAGGAATTTTTGTGTGTCGATCAACTGTGTCCATTCTTAAGCTGGATTGAAAAACAACGACATCAAATAATGAAAGTGCGACACATGTTTCGAATGTTTTAAGACAATAGAAAGAAAATTGATATCGTAACCTTCCAAGTAAGCAAGCAAATCAGCATCGACACACGCGAACAAATAGCTCCTACCATTAATTTTATGAATTGCAATATTTTTTTATATATTTATATGAAACATATTTATAATAAACACAACATAACGTTTCTTCTTTCATAATTTATATATTATGCAATTATATCTGTTTTCATTCATCTTCGTTCTCATTTCATGAGAATCCCAAAGAACAAGATGAGATAAAAGGGAAGACAAAGTATCTTTCTTAAATTGCAAGGCATAGTAAATGTTTTTTTTATAAAACAGATAACCATAACAAAGTCAAACATAAATAACAATTAAAAATAAATTTTTATCAATAAATATAACATATATCAAAATAAAAAAAGGAAATAGGTGTCTCACTTCAAATCTCATTTCAAACAGATATTCCTAATAAAACATACATATTTCTCCAAAATACGGAAACAATACGGGCGTACAGCTTCTTCAATCAAACATATCGTTCACACAATTGTTAATTATAACGCTGTGCTCTTTGCCAGATTAACAAATCGACAGAAATGATAACATGTTGCGAAGGGACTTCTGTCCTGCAACTCATCTTTTTTCTTTTTCAAGTAATTAAATCACAATTAAAGAACAATATTGTCATGAACAATTTATGCGTATTTAACAAGCTTCATAGTTAGAAAATAAATTCTCCGCGCATATAGATGTGTCAAAAATGCAAACATCTTTAAAACTACTCTTTAGTATTATCCTGATGTCTTCTGTAGCTGATTTTAGGACTGCAGAAGATTTCAGAAATTGTACTTACTATCATCTATCCACTACTAGTATAGCATCTATAAAATATGGCATTGGACTCACAATATCATGTATAAAAGTTATGTCAGCCTTTACTGACACACGTCAACGACAAATACAAGTTACAAGTCTGCATGCATGCAATTTGGAATTGGATTTTCGGTGCATAATAATTAAAGTTTCGTGCAACGCCGTCTTGTTCTGAGGCGGATGCTTCTTATAGATTGCGGAATTTAATATTTTCTTACGAAGAAGAGACTTTGCTCCTGACTTTTGCCGATCTCATACCTATTAGTAATGATTGGGCAACTCGCTTGCAAACGCAGAAACGGACTCACCTCTTGCGCCTAGCATTCGCCAAGCCGATGATCACGCCGCAGAACACCAGCATGCTGTCCGCTTGGGCGATTTCGCACTTTACTCGCGCGTTTACAGCTTTCGTTTCGTGATATAAATGTTGCGTGAATTATCGCAAGATGATCATCCGTCAACAAGCAGCGACGTGCAGATGTTATGTTATTTCATATAGATACACGATTTTTTCCATATTATAATGCATGAAATACTCCGTGATCTTTAAATTTTTTGGGATAAAATTTCGCTTGAAAAGTAGAGAACCGAAGCACTCGAATTCGAATGATTTTTCATTCATATGAAGTGTATATTCTCTGCGCTCTGCATCATCGAGTGAATATTTAATTTATCTTATTTATTTATTTATTTTATCATATATAATATTATTTATATTTTATTTATTTGTTTAATTTATTCAATATAATATTTATTTATTTGAACATTTTATTTATTTCACTCCAAATTGACAGAGCACTTGAAAACTAAGTACAAAAACAATCTCCTGAAAACTAAAAGAATGAAGTTGTCCTATAAAGTTGCATGACAAGTTTTCGGGATTGTGATTTCGGGACAATGACGTGTTTTTAATATTTCAGGACGATTGTATTTCGGTGTATTGACTTACAGTGAAAAAAAGAATTTTATTGTCAAAACGAAAATTTAGTATAGGATAGTACAGAATTATAATTTGGTAAACATTTGGTTGACATAATTTTGAAAATTATGTCAACGAAATATTTGGCAATTGCAACGAAAAAATCTGATATGTAAGCCGTTATGTGTGCTTCGCTTTCTCAGTAATATACGTACTTGACACAATTAAAAAGCATGCAATGCCAACCAACTCATATATACCAACATTTAAGTTCCAAATTTTTTCATCACAGTATTCAGTTTTCGGGATTGTGACTTTTTTGTAGGATTTTGTAGGATTGCGAAATTTTACCCTACTTTTAGGGTTTCAGTACTTTTTTCCGAAATTATATATATATGTATTATGTGTATTTGTGTATCCACCATCAAATCTCTCACTTACGCTCACTGAGTGAACTCACGTGTCACGATTTGATTAGCTCGGGTTAATAGGGACTGTTAATTGATAACGCGATCGGGGGTCGAACCGACGTTGGTCGGCGCCGCGGATACAATGTCTCCCGGTCAGCAGCAGCAGACGAGACGATGCATTCGCGTGCTCTAACATTAGACAGAGACGGAAATAGACCGGAGTGGTGACCCTTCTCTAATCGGTGTCCGCCAGTTTCTGGTTTTCAAGCGGAATATAACATAAATATAAGCCGCGAGTAAGAGAAAGGAGTGGGAAATTTTAACACTGTGATCTCTCTGGCTGTCTCTAAAAACGGGACTGTTTTTTTCCACTCGGTGCATTCCGCGACGTCAACTCGATAAATAAACCTCACGTGTGCATTCTTCACACGATAGCGTGCAGTTGGACTCGACTCGGCGAATAATTTTCAGCATTGCGAAACCACCGCGGTGTCCCTTTAATGAATTTTCAACAGGAAATCGCGCGCTCGCGAACTTCGCAATAATTCCACAGTTGCTCTTGTCGCAGAAAACGATATGGAATCTCGGTCTAATTATTTTCTCGGTCGTCGTAATAATAAGTGCAATTTTTTTGTGAAATTTGCGAAATTTCGGCAAAACAACAAATAATTTTATATAGAAGATACTCCGGATTTGTCTCCATCACAGCTCATCTACATGTGATCATTCACTAATCTTCTTTAATTAATATGTCGAAATTTATTGCAAATATCGCAAAACAGTATGGGACTTTTATATTCACCTCAATCCATTCTACGTTCCTACGAACATTGCGAAGACAAATCTGGGACACCCTGTTTATAGGGAGCTTAACAAAGGTTTAATATAATCTAAATACTTTATGTGTTTGCATACAATTTCATATTCTTAAGAATTTTTCAGGAAGCTCAAAAATCGAGATACTTAGTTTTCGCGAACGCGAGCAAAAATGGAGTAAAAGTAAAATAAAAGTAGACTAGAGGGAAAGTGAAGGATGAAAGCGAAAGCAAAGAAAATGAGAAAACTGGGAAGCGATATTAAAGTCTCTTCTAGTTCGCAGGTCATATCGTGCTTTTCAATCCCCGCGTCTCTCTTCCGTCTCCGTTTCCCCTTTTCACTTTGTCTCTCTTTATTCTTCACTCCTCTCATTCTTGTACATCGGGAGAGCCCCTTTCCCGAAAGTCATCTCGTGCTCGCTCTTGCATACCGCTGACTCCGCCGTTTAATCTGATACGCTATGCTGATTTACAGCTAAAATTCTTATCTGATGTATTTCCCTCTCGGCGTGGCAGCGACGGCACGACGTCGACGCCATATCGACGAGGACAAGATATGTAACGCATACAGGGCGATTCAAAGCAACTTCCTATCTTGGAAAAATGTCTCATATTTTTTAATAAATTCTGAAACAATTTATCCTCTTGCAAAATGTTATTCGAGAAACTTAGTTCTGAAATTATAAAAATAAAAAGTTTGCCTATTATGGGTTGGATATAGGAGATATAAGCAGGGGAAAACGCAAATCACCATCAGACGCAGGCGCTGGCATTGGCACGTTTAATGCGATTAGGGGCTGGTTGTTCCAACTTCTTGGTAAGTAACTAATAGTTAAATTATATATGTGTCTTTATCTAAGTTGAAGGAGAAACAAGGATAGATATATGATTTATTCATCAGTCAACTTACCAAGAAGTTGGAACAACTAGCACTTATTGAGATGTGGTGTGTAATTACTTGTAAATACGTCGGTGACTATAAATATCATCATTGATTATTTCGTCTGGCTTTCGAATTGGTGCCACGTTCTTCAAATATTCGTTTCTGATGTTTCGTAAGTATCTCGCTCTTCACTTCTTCAGCAGACTTTCCTCAGTACAAAAATGACTGCAGCCAAAAATTGCAGGTCTCTCTAATTCGTTTATATTTACAATAAATCTTATAGACCACTGATTGAATAACTTCAACTATGAGAATATTTTATTGTGGTCATTCTCCGTAGAAATTACAATTACAAATTACAAATAATATAATAATGTCATAAAGAACGAAGTCATAGAACGCATGTAATGCAAGACAGAAAAGTCAGAGTAGTCAGACCTGCACTTTGGCTCTCAACTTTATATGATTTCGATCTTATTTAAAGAGCATTAGACAATCATTTAATTGCAATTGAAATGTTAATAGCAAGAGATAATAACAGTAGAAATAGAAATGTTTTCTTTAGAGCAGTGGAAGCTAGGCAATTCGCGTAGACTTCGGCGAGGAACGTTTTCGCATTTCCCCACAAATGGCCGTACGTCGCGCCTAGTAAATGACTTCATTAACGAACTGATCTGTTTCAATCTCCGGGCGCGTGTTCGATACGTAATTCGTAATACGGTAATTTACGAAATCGTCTATGGCCTGACCAGTGCACCTGCGCACCCCGAAACTTTCCTTTGTCCATGGGGAGGGAGTGAAAAATTGAGCCTCCTTGAAACGACGCTTTCTGTCTTCCTCCCTCTTTCTCTCCACCACCCTTTCCCTACAAGAAAGAGTGTATTTTAACAACGTAGTATCTATTACTTCTTGGAATATTTTGAGATTTTCTGACGATTATCAGTATTTAAATTTAGATCTCGGCGAGAGCAACGCGTCGAATTACGCGTTGTAGTACGTAAGCTACCCTTTCCAGAACCATTTTTTGGTTCGTTAGGTCCCTTTGGTGGCAGAGTGCATGCGTAAACTCGATTTGCTTTCGATGAATTTAATTTCTCGCTTCGCAGGACGCTTTATCGGGTTCGTGCTGGTGCGACAGGGCCAATAAGGTACCCGTTGCCTAATATTGGCGTCTTAGCTTGATTACCTTAGACATCGCGCCAATTCGTGTCGATCAAAGCGCTGTCACATCATGCCGTTTAGAGTCGCTATACCACAAAGTCTGGACGGGTTATTAGTTTATTGATAAAATAATAATATATAATAATAATAAATAATAAACAATAGATAAAACATGGCGTCATTGACAAATATAAGCCGGTATTTCTAGTTGGGTCTTATATTTAGGATTTTTTTAAGTTCATTTTCAGATAATGTACAAATCGTTTCATTAACCAACGATCATCCCAAGATAAGCTTAAGACGATCTTGAATATAAGATCAGACAATGAATCATAAGTTATGTTAACCTAGCCATACATGATTAATTCAAAGTCATTTTATGGTGGAAAGTATTCTGTTTTATATTAAGAAAAGGAATTGTAAGTAGGTAAGACAGAGAGAGATGACTTTCATAAAATAATTTTATAAGAAGTAAGTTTATATAAAAAATAGAAAGTTGCAATACGTAATGTCACGAAAATAATTTCCTAATCTTTAATATTCTATTTAATGTTTGTTAGAAAATATAAGAATTTTGTAGAAATTGTCTGTGGTTGTGTGTGTTGTGTCCAATACTGTACAAATAGAAGTAAGAAAAGATTTTCATAAAAATTTTTCCATTAAATGAGTAGCATAGAGAAGACATTTACCAGAGTAAAGTTATCGCCACACATAGCATTGTGAAATAATATATATATTTTTAACGTTTAATTCTAATATGCAATTTGTATTCTCACCAAATAACAACTGTTAAAAACGAGATTGTTTCTTTTTTCTTTTATATTCTTAACACATATTTCTTTTAAGCAACATTGCACGCGGAGTAAATCTAGGCACCTCATTGGCTCCGCTATATTTCGCCTACACCATTAAGAAATGACAGAACTCTAGACTCTTTTTTTATTCTATTGGGAGTACAAATAAGTCTCTGCCGTTTGACAAAAGATGGCCCCACCAGTAAGTTATGGTTGAAATTGTCAGATGTAAAACGTCATATCGTAAGATTGGACATCTGGCAACACCATAATTTTGAAATATTAGCGATTTTGTATCAGCATCACATAATTTTTTTCGTGCGAAAATGTCGAGTTTTGAGCCGAATAAGCGTCATTTGCGGGAACTTTTGATTTACTTCTTTAATTTGAAGAAATCTGCAGCTGAGGCGCATCGATTGCTTGTAGAAGCATATGGTGAGGCTGCTTTAAGTGAAAGAAGTTGTCGTGAGTGGTTTCAAAAGTTTAAGAACGGTGAGTTTGACGTCGAAGACAAAGAACGTAGCGGAAGGCCGAAAGTGTACCCGAAGACGCGGAATTGGAAGCATTATTGGAGGTTCGTGCCAAACGCAAGAAGAACTTGCACTTACATTAGGAGTGACTCAACAAGCAATTTCATATCATTTAAAATCGTTGGGAATGATTCAAAAGCAAGGAAATTGGGTTCCATATAAACTAAAGCTGAGAAACGTTGAACGCCGATTTTGCACATGTGAAATGCTGCTTGCCAGGCATAAACGAAATGGTTTTTTGCATCGTATAGTCACTGGTGATGAAAAATGGATCCACTACGATAACCCAAAGAAGAGGAAATCATGGGGACCACGTGGCTATGCTTCAACATCGACAGCCAAGCCGAATATTCATGGAAAAAAACTCACGTTGCGTATTTGGTAGGATCAGCTTGGTGTTGTGTATTATGAGTTGTTCAAACCGAACGAAACCATTACTGGGGCTCTCTACCGAACACAATTGATGAGATTGAGCCGAACACTCAAGGAAAAACGCACCCACTATTACTCCAGACACGACAAAATTATTCTCCTGCATGATAATGCTCGTCCACATGTTGCGGCGCCGGTCAAAACCTACTTGGAAACACTCAATTGGGAAGTTTTACCCCACCCGCCGTATTCACCAGACATTTTGCTCCCTCTGACTATCACTTGTTTCGATCAATGACGCACGGCCTGTCTGAGCAGCACTTCACATCATATGAAGATACCAAAAATTTGGTCGATTCGTGGATAGCCTCAAAAGATGAAGCGTTCTTCCAACGTATCCGTCTGCTGCCAGAAAGATGGGAAAAAGTAGTGGCTAGCGATGAACAATACTTTGAATAAAACATAAGGTACCGTTCTTTCACAATAAATGCCCAATTTTTGATAAAAAACGACGGAGACTTATTTGTACTCCCAATAGAGGCTCGTCGACACGGCCGATATAACGCGTTTGCAACAGGTGTGGCGTGTCTGCGAACGACAAACGAAAATGAATGCAATCGAATCGCGAGCGCGATCACTCCTCCGCGCTATGGACAGGTGATCTCGTTCATCGAGAACTCCCGTCAAATCTGCGGCTCCAGACAAAGGCCGGCGCGTCCTGTCGCGTCGCAAAACGAAGCAAACTGAGAATGTCGGAACAGTCGGCCGAAAAATTGCACCTGTCCGGACTGTCGCGAGCAAACATCGAGAGCGACGCTACGACGCGCTGCCGAATCGATCACGACCCCTATGGAAAAAGCGCTCAAGTGAATTTCCCCGTTCACATATGCGCGACGTCCCAAAGATCAACCGTGAAAGGGCCGTGCGACGGAACGAAACAAATTGCTACATCAAACAACAAATTATATTTTATTATATAAGGTATTTGACAGTTCATGACACAACCGTTGTGTGCAAATAGAACTCATGAAACTGAACACAAATTTCTACCATTTCGTGAACCATGTAAAATTTTATTAATACAAGAAAATTGGAGAAAAAACATGTGTATGTTAGATGTATTAATGCATATTAGGTCAAACTCTCTTTTCAAACAAAAAAAGTTCTCTATTATTTTGCAAATAATTACGTAGATTTTTGGCTATTAATTAAAGAAGATTGGTACATGATTGTATACGAAAATGTGAGACGCTTTTCTTTAATTAAGAACAAAATATCTATATGATCATTTGTAAAATGATAGAGAGAAAAAGAGAGGACTTTTTCGTTCAATTTGATCTAATACACAAGTACACGAGGATAGATGTCGCCATCACAGCTGATCCACCGTATCGTACGTGTTCACTAATCTTCTTGAATTAGTAACTCAAAATTTTACGTGGCTATTTGTGAAATGGAACTTTTTGTTTTTAGAGGAATTTTGCTTCATGAGTTGCATACAACGGGTGTGTTATGTAAATTGCCAGACACCCTGTATATTATATTACATAAAAAGACAATATAACGTTCGTATATATTAAAGACATTTTCTTTCGTTTTCATTTCTTCCGTTTTTTTTTTTGTTTCTTCTTTCCTTTTTTTCTTATTTTTACTCATATCAAGAGTAAATTTTAAGTTTGAGTTGAAAAAGATTTTGTGATTTCGAGTCTTCAAGCTGGAAAGACCGCGTATTCATGGTGCAACGTCGTTAAACGCATTGAGTCGTTGAAGTTTGCAGGAGAGGTAACCGCTAACCGTGTGAGCGACCCTTAAAAGAAGACGCTTCGTTTCCTGCCGACTAGAGCGTGCATAATTCAAGGGTGGACCGGTATCGATTGAGTTGCCGGCTACGCGCGCAGGATGTTCCCTTTCCAGTTTTGTCTTGGAGAAAGGAAGAAGTGATTGAAAGAAATTCCGGGTTACAGTTCTTTTCTAAACATCCTTTTTTCTCCTCTATGTACTCTTGATTACAGTTATGTACAGTTGATTATTTTTAAAATAATCGACTGTGGTTGGTCAATTTATTACGGCTTAAAGATTAAGGCAAGGTTGTGGACAAGGGGAATATCATTATTATTATTATTATGGACTTGTGAAAGTTTGAATTTTTAACTATATTTTTTTGTTAACACGTTGACCAATCAAAAAAAATTCGTGTTTAAACAAATAGTTTATTAAATTAGCTATATATGGTCAATATTTTAATAATTTAAATTGTACTTTAAAAAATATTCACCCAAAACGATTCAGAGCGCAAAATTCATGTTATATGAGTAAGAAATCATCCTAATTCGTTTGACTCGTTTGTCACTCAAGTTGTTGAATAGAACTTCATCTGTAGAAATTTTGAAAGTACAAAAGTATGCTTTTGCAATTCATATTTTCCTCTTTTCTATAATACATTCATATATGCATACGTTACTGAATAGTGAGAGTGTCGTTCTCGCGTCAATAAAAATAACAATAATAATAACAATAAAGACCCACAATACGGAGATGACATAGAAGTATTCAGGTGCACCCTCGCGCGGAAAGGTTTCTCTTACATAGCATTACTCGTATTTATTACGGAATAATGTTGATTATACCTCACACGTACCCCGCGCATCAATGAAAAATCACGACTACGCCGCTTCCTCCTTTTTCCCCGTTTCCTTTTTTCTTTTGTTTTTCTTCTTTCTCTTTTTTTGTGGAACCGCGTTCCGGGCTTTTCCTGCCCGCTCGAGCGGAAGCTTTATAGCGCGAGGACACGCGCTGCCGTAGCCGAGGTAAAACGCTCGCGTGCGCGAAAATTCGGCGGACCCGTCCCTTTCTTCCCCTTTAACGGCACTTCGGAAGAAAGCAGAAATATATAGCGAACAGGGGCGAGGGCGAAAGAAGAGAGAGGGTGGAGAGGAGGGAAAAAGGAAGAAGGGTAAGGCCGCGATTGCGGAACGTAAAAGATGAGCTATCGGGCGTTATCGTTCCGCTCGAGTTGCCGTGCGCGACCCTTTTATGGCGCGACGCTCCATAAAGCGACGGGCCCACCGCCGATCGCGATTAAATATATAAACACTTTGTCGCATCTTCCCCCGCCCGGGAGAAAACGCTCACCATCCGCGTTCCCTTCCTAATCCGTCTGTCGCGTTGGGAAATTCATGGCGAACGAAATCTCTGAAATTTAGATTCGAGTAGAGTAGCCAAAGTAGTAAAATAACCTATTCTTGAGTTATAACGACAAATTCAACCAAAAACTCACACTTGAGTGCATTGCTTTGATAAAAAATAATTTTGAATTTTTGTACACAAAGTAATTAAAAAATTATTCTGTACGGAATAATTATTATATATTCAAGGATTATTTTTTATTTTAATACAAAATAATCAAAGGATTATTTTATTATATTACGCGTGCATAAAGTTAAAATGTTAACGTAATTAAAGGATCTTTGAGTGTT
The DNA here is from genome assembly GCF_010583005.1 of Odontomachus brunneus. Taxonomy (NCBI): domain Eukaryota; kingdom Metazoa; phylum Arthropoda; class Insecta; order Hymenoptera; family Formicidae; genus Odontomachus; species Odontomachus brunneus. The sequence goes on from NW_022639646.1 coordinate 475,516, forward strand.
CACCTTATTCAAATTATATTTTAAGAGAAAGAGAGAGAGAGAGAGAGAGAACCGAATGCTCCGTTAATTTTCCATTTTATATAATTTAAAAAATGCACTTTAAAATGCACTTTAAAAATACATTTAAAAAATACGAGTAAAATAATACAATATACAAATCCGGATCACATTCCCGTCGCGTTCACAAGTGGCAAAAGTATTCGCAAAAGGGTTAAAATGTTCGACTCATTAATTCTCCGTCTCGCTCTACGAGACGTCTATATAATCATTAAGATAACGATCCGTGTCGGCCACCACGATCGAGGGCGTCGTAATCGATGTAGACCATAAATTGGATACACAGGGGGGATTTGCCGCTGGCTACGTGTTCCACTCGAGATCCCCCTTCGCGCGTGAGTCCTGATTGTCCCCTTCTACCGCTAACGATCGATAACGATCGCGCGCGTCCGTGACAGTGGATCGTGATGTCACTAATCATTCGACACGGATTGTATAGTCGTTCTCGCAAATGTCGAAAGCAGCATATTAGTACGAATAAAGTTTGCGTGACGTATAACATTCCTAATAATATCCTTCTCGAATGATATTAATGGCACAATAGTTCAACTATTAGAGGTACACGCAAAAGTCTGTCGGATCGTCGATGATTTTATTGGCTCAAAAGATGAGCTTCTCTCCTCTTTTCAGACGCAGAATTCAATAATTTATATTTAATGTTTATTAAAAGCTTGACATAAATTATTCTAAAATTCTATGGAAAGTCATTGGCTCCTAAAATTATGACGAATCCAACAGTTACTTATTTGCCTTCTTTGACCATGTAATAATAATAATTTTTTATAATGTTATCTATTGCGTTTGCGCCACTTTTGTTCTCAATTTTATAATTTTCGGCTGAGGATGACCACAAAAAATGCTCGAAACGTTTCAATATTTTTAAATTAAATCTTTGTTAAATAAAACAAACGATTAGCGCACAACAACAGCAAAAATTAGTCTTACATCGTTCTTTTTCTTTTATTTTTTTCTTATTTTATTCTAAAATGTTCTTTTAAAATATGATTTGAATTATTAAGTTGCAGACCGTATATTGTTAATTAAATAAACAGTTCAATTGTTCAAACACGAATTTTTCTTGACTGGTCACCATGTTAACAAAAGAAATATGGCTAAAAATTCAACGAACTTTCACAAGTTCAATAATAAGAGCAATGATACAAGTCCCTATTAATAGTTGCATTATTAAAGTCATAAGAACACTTTTTCTTCAAGAGCCCATAGAGGAGAAAGACAGGTATTTAGAGAAGGGCTGCAACTCGGACGAATTTTCTAGAATCACCCTGTATACCAGCGCCTACCCGCGAATGTCGTAGTGATGGCGGTCCGATGTCTGCCGGCGACAGCGTGACTCTGTTTCAAACGACATCTCCGCGGTGCAACGACTGTCGCTGACGGCTGGCGGAAATTAGGTGATTGTTAGGCTAGGTTGCATACCAGCCAGTAGCTGTGGGCGTAAACGCGGAGGTTAATTAAAAGGCCGACAGTACTTCGCGTTGTCAACTCACACGACAGCGCGCGTCGGGATCTTTAACTCTGAAGTACTGCTTGTTCGCGAAAAGCGTACGTCGCGTTAGCGACACCGGTATTCCAATCCCAAGAGCGTGCTTTGGAACTTAACGAAGTTACTGGTGGATCGGAAAGTTGCTGCAGAATCCAGGGTAACAGGTAGCTCTTGCGAAGTTAAACTAGTGTATTGTTCGCGTTATTATTTACGATATTATTATTATTAAAATTTTTGTTATTGCTACTACTACACGCAGAAAAATACTGCATTCAGAGAAATATTATTATTTTACGTATTTCATGAGTTTATATATCTACAAATCTATCATAAATTCATATCATAAACACCAAATTAAGTTTAATATCTCAATCATAAATATTAAATAAAAACAAAAATTGTTTACTAAATAGAGTCGAACTTTTTCTTCGATAAAGTTTTATAATATTCTTACATACTGAAAAAAAAATCTAAAAAGCAGTAAATATTTCCTTGATAGGTACTAAGAACATACTTAAATTAAACGCTATTTTAGCTCTATTTTTTCTGTTCTTCCTCTATTTTTGTTTTAGAATTTAAATTCATTAAATTAATTTATTTACTTAAATAGAATAAACAATTTCATAAAAAGCTAAGATTTTCTTAAGGTTTTAAGAAAATTATATATTTTTCTACTTGAAAATTATATTATTAATCTTATATTAGTGTAAATAAATATGTTATTAGTAATAATATTTTTTTTTAGATATTTTTTTCCTCAGTATAAGGAGAATAAATTTTCTCTTCTCTCGAGTTCATGATAATGAGTTTTTCTATTTGTGACAAATATATTTTAAGAGTATCAAGAAAATATTGTTTGTTTAACATAATCATTACTTAAAAAAAGAACATATAAAGTGAGTGATTAGATTACTTTGTAAAAGATCAAATGCTTTTCTTAGCACTAAAATAATATTTTTCCTGTGCTACTGCTACTATTATTATTATTCCTCTTTCATTATTATGATTATCATTATTATGATTATCATTAGCAATATTGTTTATTTATTCCTTTTATATTAACGTATTATCATTAACATCGTTGTTGAGTTTATTGAAGTAGTTTCAGTGATTGCAGTTATTATCGCACGATCAGCGTTTTACGGCAAACAATATATTCGATTCAGGCAAATGTTAACTTCCGCATTGTTGTCGATCAATTAAATTCAATTGGAAGAAATTCCGTGCATTGTTTTAACAGAGAATATGACGCATGCTTCGCGTTTCTCCTCGAGACGCGATTCTGCTCTCAAGGATTATAAAACTGAGGAATTTAATAATGCAGGAGAATTATATACGAAGTTGACCTCGCTTTCTCTCCCTCATAAAGGTATGATGGAACCTACGAGGGAGCACGTAATGCGACGAAGAAATCGGCGGAAAATCAGAACGCATCCGTTTCCTGGCGCAATCTGCGAACAAGGCGCGGGGTCGCAGATGGCGCGCAGTGTTGCGTTCGCTGCGAAATCTATTATCGACAGAATTAGCGGCGCCTCCGGGGCACACCCGGTATTCCAGCAACGCACCCTTTGTCTACCCGCTAACGATATGGGGCGGCCACGGATATATAAGGGTGGCGATGCACGCATGTACTCGCAGCGAGAGCGGCGGCGGTCCCCTCGGCAAACATCAGACTCGCGTTAACCATCAGAAATCAGGGGGATATCCGGTGTAGCCAGAGAAACCGAGCCGTGGTGGGAATCCCCGGCGTCGCTATATCGAGTTTCCCGATAATTCGATCGCGCTCCTCTCGCTCTCTCTTCCTCTCATGGAGAGCTGGAGTTGTGCCTCGCGATCCGCGCACCAATTTCTCTCCTCTCTCACTCTCTATCTTTCTCCTTCTCCCCTCTCTCCTCTCTTTCTCTCTCTCTCTGTCTCTCGCAAATCAGCGCTCCTTTCTCCCCGGCCTTGCAAAGAGATCGACCGACGATTCGCCTCGCGGGAACTTCTGCTCTGCCCTTGAGTTCTTCACCCTTCGCTTATATCACTCGGACCTACTACCATCCTCTTAGGCTTATCTGTCGTCTGCTTTCCGAAAAATTAAGAATTGAAGGCAATCCGACGTCTGCCTCCACGTTTTATCCTACTTTTCCTGCTAATTTCTTGAATTTGTTTTCTTCTTGATGCAGAGTGAAGACCAGCCTTCGCTAAACAACTGATAAGACCCGAGTAAAAATTATGAATCTTGTGACTGTCTAACAACAAGCTAGTGAATTTGTATTTAACATCAGTCAGTATAATATAACGTTCGTTTCTTCTTCACTAAGAAAAAAAATTGTTGATCTAATCAAAATTATAGTTATCTTTGGCCCCAACCATATTTTTGGTTATTATAACACGAAAATGGTAGCAGTAACATGTATATAAGAGTACTGTCACTAACATTATAGTAGAATTTAATAACAAAGTATTTTCTCAGGCTATAATTTATAGTAATTATTTCTGTATATAATTATAGTTACAAATATCAGAATATCTATTTATTTGAATATCTTTCAATATAATGGCTAAATAAATTATGTCAAAACTAGGCCAAAGAAGTTATATATATATATATATATATATATATATATATATATATATATATATATATACACACAGCTTTGAGATAAAAAAAACATAACTGGTTGCCAGCTAGTAATGTTCACTTTTGCATTTTCAAAACTGTTATAAAATAACATCAATTAAAATAACTCAATTTTTAATTTCTACTTAGCTCACTCTAAAATTCTCTTGACTATCTACTCTGTCATATTTAATATGTAATTATCATATCATAAAATTCATTTAAAATATTTCATGAAATAATTTGTCAATAACGAACCAATAAGTTTATTGGTTCTTAAAGTCGACTAATTATATTTCGGGGACCCATTGTTAATAAAAATTGTTAATATTAGCATCTTTTAGCAACCCCTGGTCTCTCTTGGACCTCTCGAGACTTTGCAGACTTCGCTCTTTCCATCACGCTTGCAATTTTTCTTTTCTAACGAGCGTATACCTCAATATATTATCGAACGCCACTTCCTGCGTCCGAGGGAGTTACTTGGGACACCCAAAACTGCCAATGGCAGAGGAGAAGCTGCGGCGCGATAGCGCCATAAATTTCGGACAGGCGATGTCTGGTCCTGGACGGTTTCGCCGTCTAGAACGCTCCTAGGCGTGGTAATGCGACCGCGTGCACACAGCCTGTATACACACGGGGAATGCTCGTTCGCCAGCAGTTCGTCATGGTGTACAGCCGCAAGATGCAGCTTCTGCGAGAGCGTCTCAACTCCGGTGAGCATCGTAGCTCAAACTCTCTTACGTCTCTCTCTTGCTCCTTATCTCTCTCTTACGTCTCTCTCTTGCTCTCTCTCTTTCTCTCTCTTTGTTCTCTTCGCCACAGGTTCCGGATTCTCCGTGGAAGCTTACCACGCCGAGGAACCGCGGGAAACTCGAAGCGATGCCGCACCGTGCGGGGAATTCGAAGTTACCAAGCGTGTCTACTGATCTAACTTCAGTCGAGAAGAAGCTCGTATAACGTCGCTAGTTCCTTAGCATATTGCGTAGTGTGTTCTCTGGTGCTCGATTCAGAACGCACGTTTGACGTTAAACATGACTTCCTCGCTCCCAATTCCGCTTTTCTCATACGAACATTTTTCTCGTATGACATTATTTCTGAGTTTAAACATCAGAAAAATACGTACACCATAAGAGTTCACTCGAAACAACTGAAATCCAGTTAAACAAATTCAATTGCAGATTTGTTTATGGCAAACTTTAACTGCCCCAATTTTTCCGGAAAAATTTTGATGGTTCAGTTTCACAAACCTTTGTTGCTGATTGCATTCTGTAGTTCGAATTTTTACAACAGATTATTGATCTGACTCGACTTTTCTTTAACTGGACTGGATTGCAGTTTGCACAAAAATATTTACACAATCCTGAGATTAAGTATTTTTCCTTTTTCCTTTTTAAAGTACAGTTTGTTAAACATGAAATGACGCGTGAGCCGCGTATAATGAATTGATAAAATGAAGATTAGACGTTTATAAACTTAAACTCGTTGCAAGTGTAGTCTTACGATATTCAACACGACATTCAATAATGTCAATAATACCACGTATCCACAGAGAACGGCCGGACGACTGAAAGACGTTTAATAACTATACACGCGACGTGTAATATTCCGAATCGATTTATCTAGCACAAAGAATGGAAGGGAACTTCCGTATATCTTCGCAGCACGGCATTTTATTTCACGGCTGGACTGGATAGGAATTCCATTCTGGCCGTTCGCGTGAAAAAGGACCAGGATAAAATTTACCGGCGGTAAAGCCAGGCGGTAAACACGCATTTTTACGCACTTCAGCGAGAATGTTATTTCTCTCCTCCTCGTAGAAAATGCTCCGGACGTTCTCCAGTCCAGTCTAACGCGAATCTAATGCCACATTGGCGCAGGTGGAACCGTCTGTGTCTGGCGAATGGCGAGGAGGTGCGGGAGGACGGGTGAGGTGAGGAATTACATTATTTTTCCACGTCAAGGGAGCACACATCGCGTTGGCGAGAGGAGAAAGAAAAGAAGAGCGCATTAAAAGCGGATTTGCTGCACTCACGAAATCCACGTCTGTCGAGATGTACTTAGCTTAATGGCACGGGAAATATTCGGGGATAAAACGCGCGCGTATGCTATACACCGGAGAGAATGCGCCATTAAGTCGATGGAACGTGTTATTAAATTCTTAATACGATCGTTAAGCTGTTATTAAAATGCACGCACGCGACCACGTCCTCCATCACAAAGGCCTGCACGCAGCATTGAGGAACGCTGGAAATCGCGAGCAACTGTAAATACGGTTGAAACGGTACCAAGAACATGCGCGATCAGGCGTAAAATTACTCAGAGGCAATTTGTGTAATGGATTACAATATTTTTGTTGTTGAAATTAAAACATTCACGGAGAAAGAAAACTGATTGAATTAATGTGATGATGACACAACTAAACGCGTTTTGTTTAAAGTAAACAGAATTTTAGGTTTTATAAAGCAAATTCAGTTCTTAGGAACAAAATACCGCCAAAGATTTCTATTCTTAGCAGATATTATCTCATATATGTGGCTTCAAGATTAAAATTCTTCTGAAACCAAAATATGTCGAAAAAAAACTCTAGTTACAAGGCGCTATTTTCAATATGGTAATACCATATTCTAAATGAAAATTCTTACCAAAAGAATATTCCTCTTCGAAATCAGAAATCTACTAGATATTATTCTGACTCTTTTTTTCTTTTTGTACCAAGAAGAATATATTTACTTGAAGTAGAATGTTTCCTCATAGAAGAAATTTCTATCAAAACTAAAATTTGTACTATAAGTAAAAGATGAAGTTCCTTTAACTTTAAAAATTTGTTCCTATTGGTTTCAGAAGAATGCTCTTGAGGTCATATGTAAGAGAAAATCTTCTAAGAGTAATATTATATTTTCTTGGGTGAAATTCGATAATACATATAGTTATGTCACGTTAACTTTTGAAGAGGTTCGTCGATAATTTCTCATTAGCTTAAAAGATGAACTATTTTACGCAAAAATAAATAGTTAACTGAAATATGGTAGAGAGTACTGGATAAAAATCGACTACGGATTTTAGTTAAAGAGAAGAAAGATAAGAATAACTTTGATTAAACATAGCACGTACATTTATTAGTAACTATTAATGAAAAAAATGAGGCTGCACTGAGAAAGAGAGAGAGAAAGAAAATTGTTAATTTATAACAGATCATAATAATTTTCAGCATCGATTGCATCTTATTGTTATTATTGCATTATACAATTATATTTATAAATATGAAAAACTCTTCCCTATGTAAGAATTTTCGTTGAATTTTCACAAGTCCCTCTAATGTAAATAGAAGATCTTCATTGTGATTTTTGATTATTATAATTTTCTCTTCCTAGTTTTCTAGGAAGAAAAATTCTTTCTATATAAGACTGCTCGTTGCTGATGTCACGATTTGCAACGATGGAGGCACGCGAGAAGCAGATATCATCGGATCGAGAAAGTCGGAGGCGAGAAATCGCGCAACAATAAAAAAAGAGGAACAAAAAGTAGCAGCCAACGCCGGGATCAACTAGAAGATTAGTACGTGGCGCATTAATTATATCAGAAACCGACCGATCGCACTTCACGATGCCGGAAGAGATCGCTCGTGAGATATCACGACGAAAGAGAAAACAGGAAATCTTCTTTCTCTCTCACATATCCTCTCCTCATAGACACACATATCCTTCGTCTATCTAGTTGCCACTTAGAATATATTTTTCCTTTTTATTTTTTTGTTATACTTGTCTCTCCTTTTCATTTTTAAGGGAATGCTGAAGTCGATAACGAACTCCGAAAATGTCGACGTAAAGACAGACGTCAGTAATACAACCACACTATTATTTTTGTGTTTCTTGTATATGTAGATCCTACATAAATGTGTGTTGTTTTGTTTTATTATATTTAGCAAAAAACCTAACCACACACATATGTAGAAATCTTTCTGCAAACTAGCCCGATATTTTTAAGCTTCTCTCTAAATTCAGATATAAAGATACAGTAATATTCTTTGTTTCTGAGGGAAACAAATTCGTATCTAGTATGTACAAGCTGCAGATCTTTCGTATCTGACGGATATTTACTTTAAGTGGCAGCATCTGACGGGCTAATTTACACTGAAATTGTCAACTTTGACGTTTTCTTCAGTTTTGTCATATATTGAGCAATGCAATTTCATTCTTGCACGTCTTTTTATTGTGTAAAAATATTTATAATGTTATGCAGCGCAAATATAATATCAGCTTTACAGAAAAAGAGTCAGTATTCTGTCTCTTGATAAAGATTTCGATTTCGTAGCTCTTCAATTAAACAATTTCTTCAGAATGATTCCTCACGCTGATAGAAAAAAATATAGTAGACCTAACTAAAATTATAATTATTAAATTATTGTTATTAAATATGGTTATTAAATAATAACTATAAATATTGTTATTATATATAGTTATTAAATTAAATTATTATTTACCTCAAGCGCTTTTTGGTTATTCTCACACGAAGATATGATAATAATAACATGCATAGAAGATTATTGTCATTAACATTATAGAATTCTATAAAGAATTTTTTTATCATAATTTATATTAACTATTTCTCTATGTAATTTTAATTCCAAGTATCAAACATTATTTTCTCAGTGCAGTCCCGAACAAGAGATCATGATTCGCGTTTCCGATTTCGCGACGACTCCTTCGTCCCGGGAACGACGAGAGAAGTGACGGCGAACTTTTTAGCGGGATTACCGGCCGATAATAATTCAACCGCGAGGGCCGCGCGCACTAAGAAGAAGGGCCCGGGGTCGGAATTTCATTTCAATTCTGCGCCTCGCCCTGCCTCCCTCTCTTTCTTTAGCCACCCCCTTGTGGAGAGGGCTGTAAGTGACAGTGGCGCGGGACCAGCCCGGAAATCTGCTTACGACGTCGTCGCCGATCAAAAGTCGTCTTGTAATACGGGTATGTTGTGTGCCTCCCCCCTGCCCCTCCCCCGTCCCACATCCTGCCAATCTCTCGTCCACTTCAAATTCCTAACAAAGCGGTGAACTCTGGATTTGTTCTGCGACTCGCTTTGGACTTAATCCTATTCGCTTTCCTTCTCTATTCGAGCAATAATTTGAGTGATTTCATTTTTTATGATGTTTTAGGAACGGTTTATTTCCCTTTTTCGGCAATCCCCGAGAGAGTAAGAGAGAAAGAGAGAGAGAGAGAGAGAGAGAGAGAGAGAGAGAGAGAGAGAGAGAGAGAGAGAGAGAG
>NW_022639646.1:485383-507326 GCF_010583005.1 Odontomachus brunneus
AGAGAGAGAGAGAGAGAGAGAGAGAGAGAGAGAGAGAGAGAGAGAGAGAGAGAGAGAGTGGGAGGGACAGAAAAAGAGGGAGATAAAAAGGGGGAAAGAAAGAGAGGAAAAGAGAGAGAGAATTTTCGTCCCTCGGCAGAAATTCAATGAAACTTCAAATCTGCTCCCCTGTGCTTGATTTTCTTTTTAAATGAACGTCAAAAAGCAGGCAGGAACGGAGATTTCGTTCCGCGTGAGATAAAATATACGCTTTCGCGTTTGAACGTAGGAAGAGAAATGTTGGAAATAAGATAACGTTAAAAAAAGAAAAAGAAACAAATAACGTCGAAAATACGTGGCTAATTCCAGTATCTCTCGTGAACGAGATTTCCAGCGAACGGCGAATTTTCTGGATTACTACCCGTTAAAAAAATTGAGCGATACGTATATCCTATTCTGCGCTTTTCAACGCGTCACGTCGCAGCGTTTAATCCGCACGCGGAACGTGACGGGAATAACACTCTGATCGAGCCCGCCCTCCGGTTTATACATATTCGTGCGTCGACAAAGCGCCGCTGTATACAGTGGCTCGCAATCAAAGTCGACTGACGCGCTATTAGAAATGATACTTTTATCAATACTTAATATCAAACTTGCGGCATTATTTGAAATGACGATAGTTATGAGTTCCGATTAGAAATACACTAAAATGTAAACACAAACACTGAAAGTTGCCTGAGCTTCTAAGCACTGTTATTTAAAATAATACTTCTATTCAAAATAATACGGCAAACTTGATATTAAATTAACTAAAGAATTATAGAATTAATTTAATTAGTCTTAAAATCCTTTCACAATATTATGAAAGAGAATTGCCATTAAAAAAGTCCTAGGTTTTTATGAAAAAGATATTTCTTCCAATATTTTCTATTGCAAGTGATGATTTGCATGAAACAGACGAATGTTCAACGTTTATTGCCGGAGGCAGTTTTCGAAAATTGTGGGGAGAATGTTACGTCGAACATCCTATGTGAGGAAATCGCGTCTTTCCGTCGCCATTGTGTCGAGTCAATCTTCTCCGATCGGACGGAAAGCAAACAACGATTTGGGTGTTGCTTATTTCGGAGCGAAACGCAATTTGGCAGGTGCGATGAAATTATGCAGAGTAGTTTCGTCTTACCTCGGGACGTAGTTCCCCTTGAGACTACGAACTACGAGCAAAACGCTTGTTTTAGGTGCAAACGAGAGACGTGCGCGGCGGTGTTTTGATTGAAAACAGAAAGATCTACGATCCAGTAGAACAAAGATTAAGCCGGCGATCGCGATATATCGTAGTTTTTCGGCTGCGAGCCACTGTTCTATGCAAATTAGCCGAGACTGAACGGACGAAACGGATGACGAACGCGTTTCGCGAATGAAATTTCCAATTTTTCTCCTATCCATTCTCTCTCTCTCTCTCTTTCTCTCTCTCTCTCTCTCTCTCTCTCTCTCTCTCTCTCTCTTGGCTCCCTTTATCCGCTCCCCCTACCCCTTATATTCCCTATCTCTCTCGCACTATCCGGTTCCCCCGCGGAGATATCAGGCTCGCGCCGTTCTTTCCCTCGCGTTGTTTCCACGCGCGTCGGAAATGTCGTCCACCGTCGCCGACACGCCCGACACTTTTGTTCGTCAAATTCGCGGCGGGAACATCAATGTTCGTCCGGGGTGGCAACGAGGAACAGACAGAGTAGGGAGTAAAAAAGAGCGCTTCCAAAAAAAGAACGGCCCGTCGTCGTTGACACACGCGTAACTTTTAGTTTGGTTATTCTTCTTTTTTTTCCGTTTTTACAGTCGTACCAGCCATACTCCCTCGTGCAATTTGCGGCGATTCGGCATCGCGGGATTCAAATCCCGAGAGCGACGCGTATATTTCGCGCGCGTTTTTTTCCCGCCGAATAAATCGGCGAAACCTGAAAAATGCAGCGCGGCCGAGTTTTCATTTTGGTTTTTTTTTCAAAACTCGGCTAACAGCATGTCCGAATATATTGTAATTTAAATCGGTGTGGCCGAACCTCAGCAAAAGCGAGTAAATCCGTGTGTCATTTAAATCTGAAAAATCTTGGTAAAACTACGAATAAAACTATCTACTTTTTAATTTGGATATATTTCGAGTTTCTCTTCGTTGCGTGATTAAGAGGAAGTTGAGAAGAAATCTTTTCTAATCTAGAATATGTCAAATAGAACAAAATAGATGTATATACAACAGAACTATATATGTATACATATATGTAAAACAAAACATAACACGAAACTTATAAATAATACACACTTATAAATATACACAGAACTCCCGAAAGAAAAACTTGTACTCGAAATATTAACAGCAAAAGTAACAGATGTGTCCAATGGATCAAATTTTGGACAGAGACTCAATAAAAAATATAATTCAAACCAATTTCACTAATTTCTCTCTGACAGCTTCTAACCATACAAAAAAATTCCTTAAACTCTAAACTTCTCGAAAAAGTTCTTTCTTATGTTATCGCATATAACAGTTTTGCTTCAAGCGGAAAAACAAAATTCACACAGTTTCCCGTTATTGTGTATCTTAAAATATATTAAGCATAATAGAACCTTCACAGAATATAAAGCAAAAATTTTATTGTTGAAAATATTGAAAGCATTGAGATGGTAGATGTCTAATCGATCGACTTTTAAATGAACTCATTGGAGAATAAAATTCAGATCAATTCTTCGAAATTTTCGAGAGCCATTAATCGTACTAAAATTTCCTTAAGCTTTAAATCTCTTGAAAACATCCTCTCCTGTATCATCCCACATAGCAGTTTTGCTTCAGGCGAGGAAACAAAATTCCACGCAGTTTCCCGTCATGATGTATCGTTTAATGACTGCACAGCTCGGCCATGTATTGTAAATACGTGCGGTATTAGCATCGGCGGCCAGTAAATGACCTAATTCGTGACATGTGCACGGAATTAGCGTCGTAATATTATGCATAATCGCCGCGCGGCTTACCAGCTGTTCATCATTTCCGCGCGAGACGCAGCTTTACGTCGTAATATTTGCTTCTGTTTTGCATTTTTAGAAAAATTTCGAACAGACCTAACGGAGAACAAAAGCCAAATTAATTTCTTCAAAAGCCATAAACCAGACCAAGAAAATTCCTTATAAGTTCTAAACCTCTTAGAAAAACTCTCTCTTGTGCTGTCCCGTATAGTAGTTTCTCTCGCTCTAATCGAAAAAACGAAAAATTCAACATATTTTTTCGTCATTGTGTATTGTTTAGTGACAAACATTGTTTACAGAGAAATAAATAAGTTCATACGTTATTTGAATTTGAGAAATGTTTTTGAAACTTTAAATAAAATCTTGGTAAAACTACGAATAAAACTATCTACTTTTTAATTTGGATATATTTCGAGTTTCTCTTCGTTGCGTGATTCAGAGGAAGTTGAGAAGAAATCTTTTCTAATCTAGAATATATAAAATAGAACAAAATAGATGTATATACAACAGAACTATATATGTATACATATATGTAACACAAAACATAACACGAAACTTATAAATATACACAGAACTCCCGAAAGAAAAACTTGTACTCGAAATATTAACAGCAAAAGTAACAGTGTCCAATGGATCAAATTTTGGACAGAGACTCAATAAAAAATATAATTCAAACCAATTTCACCAATTTCTCTCTGACAGCTTCTAACCATACAAAAAAATAAAATCCCGTAACCTAATTTAAGTCTATAGTTGATATTTTACCACCTCACGCAACATTCGCTAATCGATTTTTTGTCAAGCAATAATCATAACAATAAGTATTATAAAGTTTCTCCTATTTTACATATCTATTTTACGTATCTAGATATGATATGTAAATGTGTAATAGACATTAGAGACATCACCTTTAAAAAGAGTTTTGCCTATAAAGAGATAATTTAGATATTTTTTTAATTTCTCGTCATGTCGTGACTGAAAAAAGGTTGAAAAAGCTTTTATTAATCTAGAACATATCAAATATAATTCAGTATCTTAAACAGTATCTTAAAATCTTAAAATCTAGAAATCTTAAGATCTTAAAAGCGTAAAATCTTGAAATTTTAAAATTTTAAAATCTTAAAATCTTGAAATCTTGAAATCTTAATATCTTAAAATCTTGAAATCTTGAAATCTTGAAATCTTAAAATCTTAAAATCTTGAAATCTTAAAATCTGAAAATCTTAAAAATATTCTATATATCATTAACATGTGCTATCACTTTCGATAAAAAAAAATAATTATACTTTGTATCCCATGTCTCTCGAGTTCTAAATAATAATGCCATTCCTTCTCCTTCTCACTCTATCTTATCAAATTAATCCCAAGTTTGTTAATCCAGAACATATCAAATATAATATCCGTAGAAAACATTTTTATTCTTCGAAAAAACTGTAGGATTCGTAATTTTTTATGACAATTTTGTAAAAATCGCACGAAAATCCGGACACATCGCGAGCTTGGAGAATGTGCTTTCCTCTCTAAAAGGGAAACGTCCCACAAGGGGGACAACGGTTCGCAGGCGATTATTCTGCATTATTTTCACGCCGCTGATCCGATATTTCGCTTAACAAGCAGAGCCCGAGTATTTGTATCGAACGAAACACACATAATCATTGTACCGTTTACTAATTACCGCGAGTTAATCATGCACGTAGCTTTGCGGAGCCGAAGTCGCGCCGAACACGAGCGAGTTTTCGAACCCTCCTGCGGTTTCCATTGAAATTTCACGTCCTTTCACCGGAAGACGTCGTCCATCTTCCCGCTGCGAATGCGGCGCACCCCAGATGTGTTAAATCTTAAGGTTTAACCCTTAGCGCGTTTACACAATCTATATGTACGAAGTATCTGTATACACAGTGCTACCGATCTAAACGATTGGAATCCTTCACAGACTTGCTGAGTTCAGCGGACAGAAACAAGAATAAAACATCAATCGGACGTGGATAGAGAGATACTTCGTTAAAACAATAATGATGAAAATGAGAGATATTCGCTTGATAGCATCGAAACGTTCAATAGTAAACGTCCGCTGGGGATAACTTGCACCCGCGGCCAGTCGCGGGTTTGTCACAGACGGTCTCGGAATTTGCATAAAACCGCGAAATTGGTCGAATCGATTTGCAACGGGGTCCGCATGATTCATTCGAGATTTAATGAACGGCTACGACCACCCGGTATACTCCATACAACGTCCGCGGGATATTGTAAACGGGGTCTCTCTCATAGATCACGAGGAGGATTCCTCGCGATATGGAAATTATTCGGCGTGCGTGGCGAGATTCTCGCCATAAATTACGGGAATTAATTCGATTTAACCACCGCGTGGTGGAAAGGGCGGTTAATGTGTTCTCCTCCCTCCCTCCCGCTCGCCCTCTCGTTTCAGCGCAGCTAAAATTTTTCCCATGTGAGGCAACTTCACTGCCATTTTCCGGAAAAACGATTGCGTATCTACTCGATATAAACATAAGAATTTATAATCTTGTAAGAATGGATTTTTTTGGAAGAAAAAGATCAAATTTATGAACTCCTTATTCATCAATCGAATTAGTAAATTCTTTAACAATTTAGGATAAATGAAAATGTAGAATTTCTTATGATTTTTTAAATCTATAATTATTGAACTTTACTCTTTACATGTTACTCTTTTAATTCTTCCATTTTTTAGTGCTTTAAATCATAAAGTTTTAAATTTTTTTTATTTCTTACTGTTTAATTATTTAATGCTTAAATTTCCTTTAATTCTTTAAATATTCAAATATTTAAATCTTAAAATTTTTAAATCTTAACGTTAAGATGTTAAAATTTTATTATCTTAAGATTTCAAAGTTACATAATTTTAAAATCTCAAAATCTTAAAATTTTAAAACCATTAAACCAAAAATATAATGTCTGAAATATGACAGAACACATAAATAATATAAATTTTTTTATCAAATATCAAAAATTGGAAAGAATTAAAGGAAATGTCGTGTAAGTAAAATCGTTCTTATATTAAAGACCCATATTCTTTACAGTAGTACTAGACATTTGAATTCATAGTCTAAGAATTAGCCTATCTTCTAATAAATCTTCCAATAACCTAATATAATCTCATATGTTTTCATACTTTTCATGTACGGACAAAGATACAAATAATTCCATTAAAATGACAGAAATGTTTAGCAATGTCACGTATAAATTACATTGTGTTAATGTTGATGTTGTTTTTGGTCATCTGCACTGGACCTTAAGAGAATTTTCGAGGAGGAAAAGAGGAAAAAAACCAAGATGAACTCACCGGTCGCAGGAGTCAGACGGTGTGCACAGCTCGCTCAGCATGCAGTCCAAATCGGTCGCCAGAGAGTTAAGCAACTGAAACAGAGAAGCACGAAGCAGGTTAGGGTTAAACCTAGATAGACTTTTGGCAATAGGTCAACATACTCTTAACTAGCTCTTCACGATCGATCAATAAAACATCGTTCTCATTACGGGGTTCACGCTGGCGTCACATTCCGTAATCAGCACGCCGGCCTGCGCGGGAATCGATAACGGGAGCACTTAACGGAATAACGACACGGTGAAAATTTTAAATCTGAATTGTAATTGCGAAAATAATGTATAAGTAACTTATCGAAATTATTGTAGGAACAATGAATGCTAAATTTCGAGGTGCACTAACACTCAAATTTTGAATATCGGACTAAAAGTGATCCAATTTACTTTTTTATCTGTTATATATTTCCTGCATCTTTAGATAATATTTATATCATTATACATATGCTATCTAGCATGCTTTTTTAATAATTTATTTATTACACCTTGTTACAACTAAAAAAATATCATAGAATTATGTTAATTATTTTATATTAAATATCTTCGTCTTGCGAGAATGTTAAAAAATAAGTCGTAAAACTATTGTTAAAATTAATTATACACACAGAAAAATATTGTTCTACTGCCAAGGAAAGCGATTAATCAGTTTTTTCCTTTAAATAATGGTGTTATCTTCAACAAAAAGTTTTTTGTTAACAGTCTTCAAATATATTCATTAGAAATTTTAGAAGAGCTCATTATTATAGACAAAAGAAGAGTTTATTCTCTTTATCAGAATATTATACAATTTTATCGAAGGAAAAGATAGTTTTATTTTATATAAGTAAATTGAATTTATTTTAATCAAAAATTCTTGTTTTAATATTTTTGATCCAATATTAAAATGCTATACTTATTAGGATTCAGAATGTATTTTGAATATATTTAACACTTATAGGATGAATTTATGGTAGAATCGCGAATATATAAGCCTACGAAGCACTTGGTATTTTTCTGCGTGTAGTTATTAAAATCGGTAGAATTATCGCAATCGTCAGGATGGCCTGCACGAAGCCCATTTCCCAGCAGAATCCATTTATCTCTCCCTATCGAATTTTCTATTTATCATTCGTCGAAGGACGGAATGGCGGACGGGACAGGTCGAACGTTCGCGCGGATTTCCAAGCTCATACACGTATATTGGCGCGCACGTGCCGCGACAGTCGCGGCGGCTTTATCGGATCGTTTCCCTCGAAAGCCTAATATTGACACGGCGAGAGTACTCGCGGACGGGAAACCTTCTAATTTTCCGGCCTCACGATTCTCCGACGCAACGCAAATACAGGAGCAGCCTGTCGAGGACGACGCGACGACAAGAAGTGTCCTTGTCATGACTATTATACGTCGTTCACGATTACCGTCTCGTGATACAGCATCTCGTTTGGCGTCAACGCGTAATTCTGAGACATTTGAATAATGTCCCTCCCACGTTGAATGTACTCTTACCACCTCTTAATTATCACGCGAATGTATCCTGCGTATGTATAAACGCATGTATCTATGTGTAAACGAGCACGTGTTGCGTAAATTGTCGGTCATTAACGAATAAAACATTGTTGCTAAGTTGCTAAGTCGGAAAGTTAAGTCTCATCGTTCTTTTATTGAATTCTATATTTTATGTGGAGCATTTCATGCAACAAGAACAAAATATTTCCTATAAAACATATAACAGTGTTTAAAGTTTGCAAAAGGCCAATTCATTATTGAGACACAAATTAAATCATTCAAAGAATTTAGCTCGACTTTTTGCTTGTTTCGATTGTAAATCGCCTATTTTCTATGATAGAAATACACAAATGTTATTAGAACCTTCGCAAAAGGTCATAGTCACTGAAGATAATTGCATAGTTGACGAATCTTCTATTAGACGCAACAAAATTAAATTTTACCAAAAAATCAAACAGAATTTTTTTACTAACTGACACACAACAGGCAAGATAACTAAATTTTCTCACTGAAGTAAATAAAAATTTGATTAAATTATAAGTTACGTCGCCACAAATGAATTTTATCTTGTAAAGTTTAAAAGTACAGGAAAAAACCAATGGTTATCCTAATATTACGCTAATATTAACAATTCTTTAATTTAAATAACTTAAATTGTAGTATTTCTTCCATTATATTCAAAGAGACTTCTTCAAGGATACTTTAATGGGTTTTAATATGTAGAAATGTTTAACATATAATATATATTGTATATTGAGATATCGGTATATAATACACTGAAGAAAAATTATATTAAAATCAACAAATATTTCTTTGATAAGTGCCATTAACATATTTACTTAAATCTACAATCTGTTTATTTAAACCAATTATTGTTTATTTAAATCAGGTAAACAATATTTGATTTAAATAAAAAGAATGTAGATTTAAATAAATATGTTAATGGCACCCATTAAAAAAATATTTGTTGATTTTAATATAATTTTTCTTTCAATGTGTAGAAGATAAGATACACAGAAGATTAAAATATAAGAATTAGGGAAGTTTAATTACTATGTATTTGATATCTAACACAAATATAATAATTTTGATAAGTATTAGAGTAACTTTTCTTGAGAAAAATATGAACTGAAGTTACGCTCAAATATCAATTAGTTTATGTAATTACATGTAGAGAAATATATATAATTTCAAATTCAACCCACTACCGCATATACAAATGAAGAAAGTTGAAGAAAGTTGTTGATAATGAACAAAATTAGTTAGTAGAAGTACAGCAATTTAATATGTTACTTTTCTTTTTCCTTTTAAAAGTACAGGATAAAAGTGGATAATACACAGGTGACAAAATGCCCCGAATTTCCCGCTGATGAGAGAGTTCTCTAGAATTTCGATCTGAATAGGTATTATATCTCAGTGGCTCTCTTAGAGATCATCCTGTACGACCTCCGCGAGGTTCGTCAATCTTAATTGGAATAATTTAATCGCCGGTCGAGTTGCTCCCAGCGCGATCGGAACGATTTCGTCCCGCAATGAAAGTTTCAGTAGCACGCGCGCGTAAACGCCCGCGACATGACAGTGGCCGTGTCACGCGGGAGTCTGTACACGCATTGACAGATTGCGGTTCGTACTATCTATCGGAGGCGAAAGGGGCAACGCGGAGCCGAGGGCAGGAAGGCAGGGAGGGTCGATCGCGGGATATCGGCCGCGCAGTGGATCGCAATTACATTTTCGCCATGGCCCCTCCGAGCTTGTTCCTGCGGGATAACGTGCCTCTCCCTCCGGCCTCACCCTCCGCGGAGGGTGGGCCGCCGCTCGTATTTGAATTGCGCTCTCGCACGCGCATTATTGCGTACCGCAAGTGCGCACTTGTATTTACGCGAGAGCGGTGGTCCCGCTAATGACTCCGTGGTGATGAAAAAGGGTGGACGGCAATGCGGCACCGCATGTGTCCCTTTCGGACTTCACCTCACGAGGACTGTCCGCGCATTAGCAGATTGCAGATTAGAAGTAGGTATGCGCGATTTTGCGATATATCGCAAGCACTGCGATTTTCTCTTTTTTTTGTTTTGAATTGCAAAGAGAAAACTGGGAGAGGCAATTACGTCGACTAAGATTCGCGCGTCCGAAGATTCGAATTCGATTTCTGGGAAACTTTTACGTTAGCTATAAATTAACGAAAAGTGGTTCCAGCGTTTCCGAATCGGAATAATGTAAGATCGAGAGCGAAATTATTAGTATTTTAGTAGATTAAATTCAGACAGAAAAAAAAATTCAAAGGAGGGAGAAGATTTCGTTGTCTAATTGCGCGCGCGTTTTAAGATTCTAATTACATTTCTGATTTTTATGTCCCACACTGACAAATAATTAGTTAATTTCAGATTAGAATAGAATAAGAAGGTTGAAAGCGAAATTATTAAAATTTTATTGCATTAGGAAACTCAGAAAGGAAAGAGAACTCAGAGGGGGAAGGAAATTACATTGACGAATCGCGCGCGTCATGAGACACGA
Organism: Odontomachus brunneus; assembly: GCF_010583005.1. Lineage (NCBI taxonomy): Eukaryota > Metazoa > Arthropoda > Insecta > Hymenoptera > Formicidae > Odontomachus > Odontomachus brunneus. Next base: position 495,719 of record NW_022639646.1, read on the forward strand.
GTTTTCTTGGGAAATTTTAACTTTCCGAGTTGCCAGCTGTAAATTAGTGAAAACTGGACTGAACTGACTTTCAAATGAATGAAATAGCATAAAGGGGACTGAATGTGAAAGGGTGAAATCGTGCCTGTATTTAAAGATGGAAAATTGGTCTTCTAGGCGAACTTGGACCACGTGTTATCACGGTACACCCGGTGTGTATCCAATTAAACGAATCGCGATTGCCCGGCGGCGTTTGTACGGATTCCGATTGCCTCGGTGGAAGTTGTTGGGTTTTTCGCTTCCTCGGATCGACAAAAGGCTTCCCTTCCTCGGTCTGCGTCTCGCGGCAAATCTATCGATTCCGCGAGAGCGAGAGTCCTGGCGGACGGGATATTCGGCCGTTTTGCCGCTTTATGGGGTTTCACGCTTCACCGGAGCCCCATGAACTCGCCACGCGCTGTATACGCGCTGTATACGAGTCGCGATTGTGTTTCCACGTGGTTTCTCTGGCGAGCGTCTATTCCGGCTTGCGCGCATCTCGCAGCTCGCGTCCTCGATCATTTGGTTTCAGATGACGGAGTGGAAAATTTTAGTCTCCACATTGCTTTTTTCTGTGTCCAAACCGCAATATTTGTCTAAGTAATGAGCGAGACGTGGACGTAAATTGTAGGAAGACATTGAGCGAGTGGGCGATACAATCAAGTTTATTTCAACGATTTTAGTAATTATTTAGCAAAGGCGTTGTGTGCTCTTCTCGAACTTTGTTCATTTTAATGTACTACTGTGTCCAAAAAGTAAGACCAATTTAACATTTTTTTTTTTAAATCTTTATTTATTATTCCAAATCTATTTCGTCGCCTTCAAAGTAATCCCCCTCAGACACAATATACTTATGCCAACGTTTTTTCCAATCCTACGGTTGGAAACCATATTACGTGATGTATATAAATCCACACTGCAGTGATAGATATAAACCCACCATCTCACACTGCATTGGTTCTTCGAGACCATTTCGCTAAAAATTCGACCCATATCGTTCTACAACCACCATATTCACCTGATTTAGCACCATGTAACTTCTGGCTATTCCCTAAACTCAAAAGACCGCTCCGAGGACACCGTTTTGACTCGATTGAAAAGATACAAGCTGAATCGAAGAAAGCTTTGAAGGCCATTCCGGAAATCGACTTTAACAACTGTTTCGAGGGTTGGAAAAAACGTTGGCATAAGTGTATTGTGTCTGAGGGGAATTACTTTGAAGGCGACGAAATAGATTTGGAATAATAAATAAAGATTTAAAAAAAAAATTTTTAATTGGTCTTACTTTTTGGGCACAGTAGTATATTTAATGTATAGGGTAAAAATCTGAGTCATCCAGATTTTATTTGTGATCCACGCGACGAGGGAACGTACGATACTGAACGTATGAAATTGTTTTTTTCCTTCGAAGGCATCGATTTAATCAATTACAAGCACTGATTTTTACTTTACTACAAGTTACTTGAAGTTACTTTCTTTCAGTCAACTATGTGCATCTCTTGCATACTAATTGAAGTAAATTAGAAAATTCAAATGAGTATTTCAATATGTCCATCAATATGTTCATTGTCGAAGCAAATTTTATTTGATTCTTTCTAATGTGTTACTCAAAGTAACATATTAAATTGCTGTACTTCTACTAAGTAATTTTGTTCATTATCAACAACTTTCTTCAACTTTCTTCGTTTGTATATTCGGTAGTGAGTTAAATTTAAAATTATATATATTTCTCTACATGTAATTACATAAACTAATTGACATTTGAGCATAACTTTAGTTCATATTTTTCTCAAGAAAAGTTACTCTAATACTTATCAAAATTATTATATTTGTGTTAGATATCAAATACATAGTAATTAAACTTCCCTAATTCTTATATCTTAATCTTCTGTGTATCTTATCTTCTATACATTGAGAGAAAAATTATATTAAAATCAACAAATATTTTTTTAATGGGTGCCATTAACATATTTATTTAAATCTACATTCTCTTTATTTAAATTAAATATTGTTCACCTGATTTAAATAAACAATAATTGGTTTAAATAAACAAAATATAGAATTAAGTAAATATGTTAATGGCACCTATCAAAGAAATATTTGTTGATTTTAATATAATTTTTCTTTCAGTGTATTATATACTAATATCTCAATTATATAATATACATATTATATGTTAAACATTTCTACATATTGAAATCCATTAAAATATCCTTGAAGAAGTCTCTTTGAGTATAATGGAAGAAATACTACAATTTAAATTAGAGAATTGTTAATATTAGCGTAATATTAGGATAACCAATGGTTTTTTCCAGGATATATAATATTAAAAATATTCTATACATAAAAATATTGTATACATCATTAACATATGCTGTCCCTTTCGATAGAAAAATAATTACACATTATAATCCCATGTCGTTCGAGTTCTAAATAATAATTCCACCCCTTCTCTTTCTCATCTTGTCTTATCAAATTAATTTCAAGTAAATCTGTAATATTGCGGAAAATATTTTCTTAGACAAGATGCAATACATTTGCCATACTGCAAAAACGTTTTCTCGCCAAGATGTACAATTATATCCTCTCGTCGTGGAAAAAAATTGATCGCAGCGACATGACAAGACGGAGAGCTGCAAGAAAGTAGTCCTTTCGAGACGAAGGGAGTTCAAAGCCTGCGCGCTGTCTCCGAGAAGATAAGTTTTGTCTTTGATTGATTCGCCTTTAATGAGTCAAGAGAAAATGGATCGAGGCAGGCATGCAGTCGTTAAACTTCTTTCTTCTTCACTCGCGTTGGCCTTGATCTATTTGCCTTCGATTCCTTTTAAAAATCAGCCGGCTCCCGTCGATCTGACGACGATCTGAGACGAAAGATTCCGAAGTGGGAGAAGTTTCTCTCCGAGCGGGGAGAAACTTCTCCCACGAGATTGTAACGGACGCGGATTGCGCCAGTGCAACTCTTAAGTTCCTGACTGATCATTAAAGGACGACGAATGTAAAAGGCTGTTCGAGATATCGCGATATCGGTGGCGTGGCTGGAGCGCTCTTGAGAAAGTTTCAGAAGTGCACTCGAAGGGAGGAGACAGAGAAAGAGAGAGGAGGGTGAAAAGGAGTGGGAAGGAGAAGAAGGCAGCTGGAAAGAGATAGAGAGAGAGAGGGGAGGGAATGAGAGAGGAAGAGAGAGGAAGAAGGAGCGATAGAAAAAGAAGCGAAACGACGCGACGAACGCGGCACGCTCGAATTAAAATGGTCCACTGAAACTCATTCCCCGAATTAAACGGATTAGATCCAATCAACTGTCGTCGCGACTGCTGGCCGCTTGAAGGAGAAGTGGACGAGCACGCAACGCCGTTGCGTAACGACGGATACTTGTTCAACTCGCGCGATTCCGTCCTTCGTTCAAATTAAATCGACAATCGTCTCGTGTTCTCTCTCTCTCTCTCTCTCTCTCTCTCTCTCTCTCTCTCTCTCTTTACACCTCTCTGTCTTGAAATCCCTTTATTTGCTCATTGTCATGGTCTAGGTTAAATATCAATTCAAGTTCGGCAGATCGATAACTTCATTGAAAGATAAGTCATTTTGCAGACGCGGAATCAGACAATCAATTCAAGGTGGTAGAAAGCGGTGAAGACATTTTTTTTATTGTTTTGTTATTGAGAATATATACTGTTTTGTTATTATTAAATCTAATTTGGTACTCATGACTCACAAATTAACCCAAATGTGATCAATTAAAGTCTCATAACTGTCGAATCTTGAATTACTGTACATTTATTAACGTAGAATTCCTTTCTTAAAGTATGCAAAATTGTTTGCTTCTTTCTATAGAATCAATGCACAACCTTCTGTTAAACGTTAAGTTGTCTATTTTAGACATAATCGTGACAAATTTTTCTCTCTAATTTGCCTTTTGTAAATTGGAAACTATAATGTCTGTGCACTGGATACATTTGAAAATATTTAAATAAAAACATATCAGAAAAATTACTGAGTCTTACAGACTCAAACGAAGTAGCAAGAAATAAGTGTAGCAAGAACCAGTGAAGGTTCAGCACATTGTTAACCGGCTGTTTTCAACGTTGCCTAGGTTACGTTTTGTTTTTTATTAATCTATTTTTTGACTTGTACGAAAAAATTCTAGTTAAAAGATTGTAATAGTCACCCAAAAAACCGCTGGGACTATAAGAAATATCCTCAAGTAAATTTAACATAAAAATAATATACATACTCTGATATGTACACACATACAATTGTCTCATAAAGTATTCTGTTATAGAAGTATTTGTTTAATCATTAAATTTATTTTCCTGAACGGTTTTCTTAACCCTAGATTACTAAGCTATCGTAAAAATTGTGACAGGAAATCGACGATTTCTAGAAGCCATAACATTCCCATTGCTAAAAGACTTCGTCCTTGTCTATCTTCCTATATTTTCCATCAATATACCACGCGGTATCGCCGTGGTCACAGCGTCTTTCAATGCGGAGTGATAATGATAGCGTCGTAAAACATACGATAATTTAGTAAGTATCACTTTTGAGTCACGGTAAGTTTATTTTTATTTTATATGTTTTTTTTGTGTTTATTGCAACATTATTCTAGTAAAACTATTTTATATTGTGTGTATTTAAATAAAAACGTTTTTTTCGAAACTATTGATGTTTTATTTTAAAGTCATATTTTTATGAATATTTAATAATAACGTTACTCACAGGATATTTTAATAATCTAGGATAACTTGGAAGAGAAAAGAGATAGAGGAAAAAATAAAAGAACTTTCACGTGGTCTCATCGATCTTCTTTCGTGCCTCTCATTTATTTTTTAGATTCAACAGTTATCAAAGCTGTTTCCACAGAATCGATTGTCTACATCTGTAATTACTATCGTGGTCCTATCGCGATACGCACGCGATAACGTACAAACTATCCCAACATGGCGGGCTACCTTATCACAGCTTTATCAGCTGTCTCATGCGCGTCTATAAATACACGTTCGCGTCCTCCCCCTCTTTCTCCCTCGCTTCTCCCTCCGTCACGATGTTTGCGGCGGCGGTTGCGGCGGAGGTGGAAGAACAACGGCGATTAGATACACAACACAATGCAACACGGACGACGATTAAACGGCTTGTTCTCCGCCGATGTGCCGCTCGTTATCGTAATGGACGGCCACATAATGCACTCGCGCGCACACACCGTATAACGGCAGGAGCTGATAGGAAACAACGCGCCTACAAACACAAACCTACAGCGACCGCACACACCCACACGCGCACACGGATATATCCGCAAAAACGACGGGGACAAATAAACGTCGAACGTTGCACGTCGTACGTTGCCAGCGACATGTGTCCGTCGCAAAAGTCGAATGTCCACTGCGTCGTCGTCGCAAGAATGCGTTTAATAGGATCGTGTCGGACGGCTGGTCGACCGGCGAGAGAAGGCCGGTTCATACAATGTGGTCCAAAGGTAAGAGAACGCAATTATCTCGTCATTTTTCTACTAATGTCAGCTTCACGTATTATCCGGGTATCTCGGGTATCAGCCGGAGACTTGGATCTTTCAAATATTGCTCGGGTATCTCGGGCACCAATTGTGCACTCTTTAGGTATTGCCCGGTATTTCGGGTACCAGCTGGTTACTTCCCAAATAGACAGCTGTATGTAAATTTGGCAGCAACTCAACTAGTCAATTTGTAAAAGTTGTGTCTCTTGTGCACTGAGAGAAAAAAATAATTGGAATAACTGTAATCTCACTATATTTTATAATTCGTTTTGGCCTCAAACATGTATTTATAGTTCATCTAAACACAAAGATATAGCAGAATGAACACACATTTATAGTCACCATCTTATTACTCTATATGTATAGTAAAGCACGCTTTGGGTATATAGTTACATGTACCTATAGTTTCCAAATATTCCAATTGTATTGACTATATAAAATAGTTAATTTCTCTTACCATTTATTAATATTTACTACCTTAGTATGTTTTTTATTTCAAATAATTATAATTCTTGGTAAAAGTTTTATATGAGTCAGTTATACTATGCTTATATTGTAAATATTACAAACATTATGGTGACATTTACTATAAAAAAGATATTCCTAACTATAATCTTTTTACTGCTATTATAGTTCCAAATATCATACATTTTTCTCTCAGTGTGAGTGACTTATATGACACTCATGTTTATCTCACAGAATGACGAAATAAAAATACGAAAGAAATATACGAAAACAATGAGCAAAATTTGCTCAAAATTTACTCCAATATCTCTATTATGTTCATACAGTCCGTTATAATCATTAGTTGTCTGAGAAGTTGTAAATTCAAAATTCTAAAATATACGGTATCGAGCTCCGGTCTCTTCTACAAACTGCAATTAAAATCCGCGCGCCACGCTCGAGTGAGAAATTACGGAAGTTCGTGAGATCGAGAGAGGATCCGTGGCACGCGCGAGACGCGTCTATTTCTGGTGTCCGGAGTGATTGATGACGCAAATTGTTTGTCTGTATTGTCCGAACGAACTTCAACAAACTGTCGATTTCACCTGCATCGTTGCAGTTATCGGAGTACGTTATGAGCACAGCTGCGGCAGCGTTACGTGTTCTCCGATCGCCAGCTAAATCGAACTGCAACTATATACGCACTGACGCAGTTAATTAAAAAGGAGAAGAGAGAAGAAAAAAAAGCACGTAGCCGAATCCCCGATAAAACTTCCCGAAAAGGCGATTCACCCAACGCGACCCGCAACGCGAGAGGAGACTCGGCAGCGACCACGCGCGCGCATTTATCATACGCACAATCCACCGGTCGATCCACCATCGACACAAGCATTCGCGTACGCACGTGAAACGGTCGTAAATAAACAACTGTCAAAATGCTCGGCGACAACGCGCGACCCGTTTCCAAATTTGCACCTCGTTCCGATAACGATCGCGCGGCCGCGACGCGAAACACGAACGAGAAATGTCAACTCTCAGGGGTCACCCCTCGTGACGCGCGATTTCACCTTGGCCGGATCGTGAAACTTCACGAGAAACTTCATACGCACGTTCCCTTGCCGTCTTGGACCCACGAACGAGGTGAACTTCAACGCGCACGAGATGAAAGATCAGGAAAAGCGAGCACATGTGCGCGCAATCAAGCTAATCGCCTGCGTGTAAGCATTGCACTGCTTAGATCTCTTCTGGATACAGATGTGCGATTCATGAAATTGTGTATCGCGACGTGGTCTCTTTTAAGAATCGCAATGAGTGCGATATTTCAAATCATAATTGTTTATCACAAATATGATTTTAAGTCGCGCGCAATTTTGTATAGCAAGTGTGATTTTACATTGCTAACGCGATTTTTAACCATAAAAGAATCAGGAACATGATGAGAACGTAATATTTGAATAAATAAACATATTAAAAATAAACTCTCTCTCTTCGTACTGCATCAAAATATTCTTTGAAATGTCCATTAGAAGAAAACAAATTTTACCGTGAAAAAATAGTTATAAATTGGGAGACGTTTTACAAAATTTGTTTATTTATAAATTATTAATTTTCAAATGTTTTTAAAAGGACATTACTTATATAAGGATATGTTATTGCACATTTAATTAATTATAATTATTTACTGACAACATTTTTCTCGTAAAACAATAAGACTACCTTTTTATTACTTTTTTTTATTAAAATATTAATAACCATCAATATTAAGTGTAGCAATCTTTGTTAATTTTCTAAAAAAAATATATGTATATATATAAATCATGTATAAAAAATAATAATGTAAAAAGTAATAATTTAACATTTTAAATTACATATTTATAATATTTGAAATATAATATTTGATGATATTTATATAATTTATATAATTTATAATTTATATAATTTTCCAATTATATTTATATAATTTAGAATTTATATAATTTTACAATTTTATAATTATATAATTTACAAAAATTTGGAATTTTATAAATTATAGAATTTGTATTTCTAATATTTTTAACTAGTTTAAAAAATTTTTATTATCTCTAATAATTTCTAATCTCTAATTGTTTCTAAAATTTTACATATTTTAGAATTCCACAAATTTTAGAAAATTTACATTTTTCATAATTTTTAATTATTTCTAAAATTTTACAGATTTTAAAATTCATATAATTTATTCTTTTTAATGATATGGAAATAATATTTTTCTTCCAACATCTCAGACCACTCGTACATAATATTATGACGCGCTACGCACAGAGAAATGTGTCCTTGTCAACTTCAAATTTCATTCGCTTGCTGTTTACACCGTCCAGCGTTATTAGAATATCACAACTCGCAGACGAGAAGTCCTTCGAGAAATCCCATCTGTCGGCAAAGCCGTCGGGAGGAAAAAGGACTTAGAGATGATCCCGCCGCGTCGTCTCGCGTCTGTTTGCGTTCAATCTCCCGCGTCGTGACAGGGGCGATCATCCGGTGACATTTCGCGCAATTCGACGACAGATTTTACAATCTCACGCGTCGTAGACCAACGTAGGTAGAAGACTCGAGTATATTTGCATAAAGTACACATACAATATATATTATACACACACAGAGAAACAATTTACAGTAAAAAAAATATGCAAAAATTATATTTCTTTTACATCTTTTATAGCATGCGTTATTATAAAAATAATATAATAGTTGCAAAATTTCTTCTTCATCATAAAATAATTTTATAATAAAATGTCAAACATAATATTTTTAAATAAATATATATAGTAATCGTCATAATGTATCTCTATGTAGTCCAGAATTATAAAAGACTTGTTGCAATTTTTATTACAATATGAGTATAAAATCTCATATAAAACAGTAATTTTTAATTAATTTAAAATGAATTTTTGCTTTATAAAAACTAATAATATTATTAATATTACCTTTCACATTGCATGTGTGTGTGTACTCTTTTATACTTTTTAATAATATTTATATATTTTATTCTATAATATTATATCAACATTCAATATTATAATATAATAATTATATATACATATTTGTTAGGAGAGATAATATTGTTTGTATTATCTTAATATTATTAATATATTAGTTCTTTGATGAACAGAATTTTTTATTTAAGACTAAGTTTGTTGCCACATCTTCGTTCGAAGTTCAATCAACAGGGATATTACCGTACTGAGACACTAACTTACATTCAACTCACTACAAACTATATCCACGTGTACAGCGCTACGTGTACACTCGACGGCGTAGGACGCGCGCGTGCCGCGGGTGACTGAACTGAACTTTAATGCCCGCGAATGTGCAGGCACCAACTGCCACCGGGCCGGGGAATCGATCCCGGACTGCCGGTACGGCGGCCAACTTGAATTGCTATAGCAACATCTGATCAAAACAGAAAACGCGTATTCGCGCCCAGATTCTTTCCATCGCGAATTCCCGGCCGGTTTGCCAAAATCGATCGATCACGACTATTCGTAGCAACCCCTTCGACCTTGTGCCATCTTCCCGCGCGGAACACGGAGAAATCTCCGTCCCTCGAGACACGAGAATATTCACGAGGATATTCCCAAGGAATGACCGTGGCAGGCGCTTCCTGTCCGGGAGCAGTTCGCGCTGACTACTTTCTTCCCGCGCGCGTCGCAACGTCTCGACATTTGCGGAATCGTGGACGATGGCGGGATTCCTGGAGGGAGCAACGCGCGAAGGAGCGATAAATCTCGCCTTCAATCAGCTTAAAACGATGTTAAATTATTTGGAAGGGGCCGCGCCGCGGCGCTAAAAGTCGAAACCTCGAAAATGTACGGCGTCCGGACGATTATTTCGATCTAGCCGCGCCGCGCGAAAGCGCGCCTTTAAGTCGACGACTTAAAGCAGACCGATCGTCCCCTTCAAAGCAGCCCCCTCCCGGAAACGGTCAACCGGGGGGCGACTGTCGCGAAATTACTCCGTCGCCATAGAAAGAAAGAAAAAGAGAAAGAAGGGAGAGAGTGAGTGAGAGAGAGAGAGAGACCCTTGCAAAATTGCCACTTTGCGCAGCGTATCGTTCTTCTTCTTTTGTCTGACGCTTTCTAAGCTGTCGGAAGAGTTTACGTTAAAAGCAACACACTGGGCGAATCTGCGGCAAGCAAATATTAAGCGTGATAGCGGGTAATAAATAATTTACCACAAAATTTAAACGTTTCGTTTAAGTAAAAAAAATTATAATGGCGAAAGATATATAAGAAATACTTTTAAAATTACGTTAAAAATGACGCGCTATGTGACTCAGAAAATATTAAATTATAATGAATGATGCGGATTTACTAAAATTTAAAAAGTATTCACTTAAATAATAAAATAATAATAACATACTTGCTAAATACTACTTGCTAAATTACAATTAAAATAAAAGAAAATCAGAAAATATGTTATAATGTTAAAAACGACATTTTGAATAATTTAACGGAAAACGAATATTAAGTGATATTAAAATTAATTTAATAACTAATTTAATAAAAGTAAAAAATATTCACTTAAATAATAAAAGATTTAAATGATAATAATGACATACTTGTGATATAAAAAAAATCAAAAAAATACTTTATAATGTCAAAAGTGATACTTTGGATAATTCAATGAAAAAAAAAATATTAAGTAATAGTGCATAATAAATAGTTTAATAAAATTTACGTATTCTCTCATATAAATAAATAGTTTAATAAAATTTACGTATTCTCTCATATAATGAAATAATAATAACATGAATGATAAAAGAATAACAGAAAATATTTAACTTTAAAAACAACAGACGATTCAATGAGAAAACTAATAATTAATTGTGATGTCGAGTAATATAATAGAATTTACTAAAAAATTTCATAAACATTTAGTTAAGAATAAAGTAATCACAAAATATCTATGATAGAAGAAAGAAGAAAATAATGCTTTATATTATATATATATATATATATATATATATATATATATATATTACCGTATATTGTTTTACATTTATTATTAGGATTATTACATAAGATTATTAGGAATATTTATTGAGCAGGCTGGTTTTCTCTCTCTTTCTCTCTCTCTTCTGTGACAAAAAGGATTCCATTAACAATGATGAAACGTGCGTCGCATAATCGCGCAGACAGCGAGATCGCTTTATTCACATTTTAGACAACCGCGGACGTTTTACAAATGGACATTCCCGCCGTGCGCGGCGGCGAAACTTTGATTACGTCTCGCTTATCAGTCGTCCTTGTTAATCGCGCAAAAGGAGGGGGAACGAGCTAGGAAGTATCCGTCATCCCTTCGTGGAGGGTTCGAAGTAAACTTTCACGAGAGTTACGAGACGCGTGACAGGAACTGTATCTCCTGACGTGGGAGAGTCGTGTGACATTCGCTCGTTAATTTGCACAGTTTTCTTGAATTGATCAAATTTTATCGTTATCTATAATAAATTTCATGAATTTAGATTCTGCCTTATTATTTCATCGTCCTCGCGATTATCATGGAGGCATACTTATTTGCATCTTTTTCTTTTCTCTCTATTGTGCGCTTAAAAAAAAAAATATATATATATATATATATATATATATATATATATATATATATATATAT
>NW_022639646.1:507912-508379 GCF_010583005.1 Odontomachus brunneus
CACACAGATATATATATATATATATATATATATATATATATATATATATATATATATATATAGAGAGAGAGAGAGAGAGTAAACTCGGCTATACCGAAAAGATGGCCATAGGCTGTAATTTCTCTAATAATTCCAAAACATTGCGTTTGTGTAATCAGTCACAAAGATAATTTATCGTAGTGTATGTGCGTACATTTTTCAAAGCAAAGTTATGAATATTATACTATATTTTTATTTTCAATTACCTATAAAATTTTTCATGTATCCACTAAAACTTGCTGTAACGTCGAATAAATTACAATTAAGCTATCGCAATAAAGGTTAGATACATAAAGTAAATATGTAAATTGTAATATAACATGGATTCTTATTTTCATTTTCACTATTTGTTTATAAGTACTATTATAACCGTCTTTCACTCATATTTTGGGTAAGATGGTCCACTATCATTCTAACATTTATAAAAC
>NW_022639646.1:508951-509606 GCF_010583005.1 Odontomachus brunneus
TATATATATATATATATATATATATATATATATATATATTACCGTATATTGTTTTACATTTATTATTAGGATTATTACATAAGATTATTAGGAATATTTATTGAGCAGGCTGGTTTTCTCTCTCTTTCTCTCTCTCTTCTGTGACAAAAAGGATTCCATTAACAATGATGAAACGTGCGTCGCATAATCGCGCAGACAGCGAGATCGCTTTATTCACATTTTAGACAACCGCGGACGTTTTACAAATGGACATTCCCGCCGTGCGCGGCGGCGAAACTTTGATTACGTCTCGCTTATCAGTCGTCCTTGTTAATCGCGCAAAAGGAGGGGGAACGAGCTAGGAAGTATCCGTCATCCCTTCGTGGAGGGTTCGAAGTAAACTTTCACGAGAGTTACGAGACGCGTGACAGGAACTGTATCTCCTGACGTGGGAGAGTCGTGTGACATTCGCTCGTTAATTTGCACAGTTTTCTTGAATTGATCAAATTTTATCGTTATCTATAATAAATTTCATGAATTTAGATTCTGCCTTATTATTTCATCGTCCTCGCGATTATCATGGAGGCATACTTATTTGCATCTTTTTCTTTTCTCTCTATTGTGCGCTTAAAAAAAAAAATATATATATATATATATATATATATATATATATATA
>NW_022639646.1:509616-510005 GCF_010583005.1 Odontomachus brunneus
ATTTTGGGTAAGATGGTCCACTATCATTCTAACATTTATAAAACAAAAATCGTTATATTTCAAAAATTATTTTCAATATTGCAGTAATTAAATCTTATGTACAATATGTGCAATGTGCAATTTGATAAAAAATTGGAATTAAAATTTAAGTTTTGTAATAGAGGTTTCTATTTTATATGTATATTATATTTTTCACAAATAATATGTATTAAATATCCTATACTAAAATGAATTTGTTAAATTATGTTTTTTTCATTATTTTATAAAGTAATAGGTACAGAATCTTGAACATAAAATATGTATGGGTCATCTATTCCTTATGGCCATTTTGTCTGAAACATTTAGGTAAGACGGCCAATGCTCATGTTTTGATATTTTTGTAATAAATA
>NW_022639646.1:510015-510573 GCF_010583005.1 Odontomachus brunneus
TTGTTAAATTATGTTTTTTTCATTATTTTATAAAGTAATAGGTACAGAATCTTGAACATAAAATATGTATGGGTCATCTATTCCTTATGGCCATTTTGTCTGAAACATTTAGGTAAGACGGCCAATGCTCATGTTTTGATATTTTTGTAATAAATAATTTCATTGAAGTATTTTCCTCTTAACTCTGATTATATTATGTGCTGTAGGCTTCAGTGAAGTAATGTGCCAAACGCTATTAAGAAATAACAATAAGAAATGTATTTTTTTTTTGCATTTTAAAAAAGTATGGTCATCTTATTCGAGTTTACCTTACATATATATTAGGACCTTAACTTAGTTTCCGCCCAAAAAATACTGAGAAAAAGCATTTATTGTAAAAAATTTATTTAAATTATTTCAATGAAAGTATTTTCCATCACTTTCTACAACTTTTTGCCATCTTTCTGGCAACTGGGCGATACCATCTCGATAAAACGATGTTTGTTTCGAAGCAATCCATTCGTCCACCCATTCTCGCACTTCTTCAACATTTCGGAAGCGTGTACCACTCAAGCCGTG
>NW_022639646.1:510583-522635 GCF_010583005.1 Odontomachus brunneus
AAAGCAAAAGAAATTGTTGTTTAGGAAAATAATTGTGTATGCTGACTGAATGTTATCGAGAAATGTCGAAATTAATCACAAACTACCTGTTTCGTTAGTAATGACTACTAGAACTGTTTGCATTGCCATCTAACATTTGCGGGCGGAAACTAAGTTAAGGTCCTAATATATATATCCTAAGACTATTAGAGATGGGTCCCCTAAACAGCACTAGTACCTGTTATTATTCAACACAGCGCTTTTGTGTCATTTGATATGATTATTATTTCATTATATAATATATGCCATACACACACGCAGTAATCCTTCTGACATGCATTAGCTTCCACCTTGTCCCGACAGCTTAAAAACGCTTCAACTTTGAGTGCGGATAAGAACAGATGATGTTCTCTCTCCTTCTCTCTCTCCCTCTCTCTCTCCCCCTCTTTCTCTTCGTAAGCTGCGCAACGCGAGTAGTTAATGCTTCGCTGAATATTCACGAGTAGTTTCGTATAGTGACCCTACACATCCCTCGTCTATTTAACGCATGCGGGCGTCCGTGCGCGAAAACTCGCCGCCTCGGACCGTCTCTAATTTGAGACAGGATTCTGCATCTATAATTTGGATATACGTCCGCTCGCTCGCTCGCGAGTATCACGAACTCTCATCGCTCATCTCTCTTTGATGTTAATTTACGAGACGGCTCGACGTCACTTAATTAAACGGGACACATGCATTTCTCTCGAACGCCGGACAAAAGTTCGCGAGGAAATTTACGATTTGTTAAATGGAACACGCGACGAGGTGTCTCTCCCCGTTATAATTTCAACACATTTCACTTTCTTACATTTCTTTTATTTCACTACAATTTTATCAAGGGTGATACATTTTATTATATATGACAGCAGCCAATAATTAGGGAAGGTAAAAAATAAATAGTACTAAACGATATACATAAAGTTTTAAAAGAACCCGACAGTTCGAAAAGAAAAACTCTACTAATCTTCGTAAAATATATATATACTCAAATAATTATTACGACATGATACAAAAGATTCGATATCTCTCCATGGTCTGAAGGAGCTAAACTCATTTTTGCCATATGATACATTGCGTATGTCGTATACGTTGTATAAGTCTGTACGTTGTGTACAGTTTTGTATTCTGTTTATGTTCTCATCCGCTTTACATTTCGATTTGGCAGTTAATAATAACGGACAGGATTGCTTACATAATGTCAAAATAGTTTCCTCCCATATCTCCCCAGCGTCGAAATCTATTTGAAATCCTGCAATCACATTTGGACGCGTATAGTATTTAAAGTTTACATAATCGTGATATAACATTTGATAAGATTGAAACAATAGCTTCTTCGAAGTGCATACTGAACAAAGATCGATACTCCAGTGTTCGGTACATAATTCTATTCCTATCAGTACAACTGTTAGTTCTTCTAGATCAGGATTAAGATGCAGCAGAAGTTCCCAAGCTGGCAAATATTCCTTATCTAAATTGTTCGCAGCTATTATATGAATAACACATACAGGACTTTGTACTTCGAGAAAATCTAACAATTTTGCATGCATCATTCCATAAAACAGAGTCAGCGGTGCTGATACATAATCGGAATAGTAATATTCCTTAAACCCCCATACTTGATTTAGATTCACATATTGATTAATAAATGTTTCCATATTAGTAAGCAGACTTTTGGAATTAATCGTGTGTAATTTCAACGATGTAGTAACATTACTTAACATCGTTTGCTGGATATCTAAATTGAGACATAACAACAGCTGCTTGCAAGTCGAACTTTGATAATGAGTGCGTATATACGAGTCTGCATGTTCAGTACAATAATTTACGGAATAACATGACGAGCAAGTGTATAGATTCGTTTCTTGATGACAAATTAGACATGATCTTGCAAACTGGAACATTTGGATTTCGTGCGGCTTTAATAGACGTGGAAGCGTCTTCATTACTAACCAGTAATATATTTTCTTTGCTTCTAGCCATTCGTTCATATTTAATTGGCGCACATCACGTTGCGGCGCCTCTGTTGAAAGTGTTGTTATGATTCCGCAGATCTGCGTATGATACGGCTCGTCGAACTGTCTATGCTCCGTGTCGCAGTAAAATATCATGTTACACCGATTACAAGGCATCAAAGTATCACTGGTCGTTTTGCAAACGTGACAAATATTCGGATTGAAGAAAGTATCATAATAATCAGGCGTCTGCGGTGCGAAATATTGTAGCAAAGTACTGTCCTCCATGCTGACACTTTTATTTAATTCACGACAATTGACACCTTATTTGTAATATCAATTTAAAAGTAATGTACTTGGAACTCGGCATCTTAATATATTTATGATAGGACTCGCTATTCTCAGCAGAGATGTACACTCGGCAATTGTTCGACAGGCATCGAGATGAGACTTACATGTTTTTCTGTGATTTCTGTTTTTCTGTGAGTTTCGCGCGAATTGTTGACAAACTGAATTGTATCTAAAGATATAACGTCCTATGAATATTTATTATCAAGAAAAATGCCGCAGACAATAGCACAAACGGGTTTTCAAAACATCGGGCAATGCTAATATAGTTTCCAACGCATTTTTTGATAGGTGTAATTTCCCTTTAAAAAAATTGATTTCTTTTTTCAAATGCGAGAGTATCGTTGAAACTATTGAAGATGAACAAAAATATCAAATAAAAATGAAATAACTTCAAGAATACTTTACAATATTTCCAGATTTTTTAAAGTCTCATCTCAATGGATAAGGAACAAATTAATTGTTTGTTTGAAAAGGAACAAAGATCGTGCGTTGCATTGGAAGTGGCTTATCGTCGAGGGTCACGGCCGTGGCGGCGGCGGCGATTGTATTTCAAAGTGTTTTATTTTTGTTAACGTAGCATCACTATTCTTTTTCTAATCTAACAATATTTCTCTTCTTAGATATCTTTTTGACTTTTTTGAGAGGATATTTTATGTCGATATCAACCATATATAACATAATGTTATAAAATTAATGAAGTCGATCCTGAGATCTCAAAATCTTTCTGTCGAGTATCTCTATACCGAGTATCGAGTATCTCTGTATAAACTTTAAGAAATATATATATATATATATATATAATATTTGTAGAAATCTTTGTATTAAATATTGGAATTTATTAATAATACCCGGCCGCTTAATTTGCTATTTTAGTTAAATTATTAATGTAAATCACTATATGGAGGAAACAATATAAATCTGGTTATGACAACAAGATTCAATATTGAAAAAACAGCGTGATTGGCCCACATACAAATCTGATTGTGCCAACAAGATTTAATATTGAATCTTGTTGACACAATCAGATTTGTATGTAGACCAATCGCGCTGTTTTCTCCGTGAACTACTGTAAATAATTACTACAAGTAACTGCTATAAATAAAATACTATTGTAAATGAACTGCGTGATAAATGAAAAAATAAAGCGCAAAATTTTACAATAGTAAGTAAATTACGTGTCGCAAATTATTACTACTATAAATGACTGCTGCAAATGAATTATTACTGTGAATAAATGGCGTAATAGGTTAGAAAACAAAACGCAATTTTAGAGTAGCAAATAAATTGGATGCTGTTGCAGGAGAGGGAGAGAGGGAGTGGGAGTATGTTGCGTTATTGAAAAGATGAATGTCTCGTTGTGACGCGAAGGCTCGCTGGATTACCCGCGTTATTTACGAGCGAAATTCGTCGGTAAGGAAGATCGATTCTCGCGAGGCCGATCCCTTCGGTATACAGTGCGTTCTGGCGATCCATCACATTTTCAAAACCGCCCCCGCGTCGTCCTCTTTTTCTCTCTCTCTCTCTCTCTCTCTCTTTCTCTCTCTTGCTTCCTCCACCGCAACCTCCGCGACGAGCCGGAAATGAAAAGGAAACATCGCGAACATTAATTCTACAAAGGCGCGATATATCTCGTCCCGGTGTGTATGACGAAATTTGCATTAAACGGGATTTCGCAGACTTCGTATTTCGTCGAGCCCTCCCTTTTGCTCTCCCGTCGTCCCGTCCCCTCCTCTACGCTCCTCTCCTTCACAAACCTCGATGATACTTCACTTTCCGCCCCCGGGCTACTCCAGCCACCCGCGTTCTTTACTCTTCATACAACCCCCCGTCGTCGTTTGTAATATTCTCTCTATATTGACTGTCCGACGTTTAAGCGATTCTGAATGTTACGAGAAATACGAAGAATGATAGATTTTGTCTGCTATCCGTAGCGCCTTCAAAAAAAAATTATTAATCGTCAAACGGCGGATGGAGCAGTTGTACGAATAATAGTGGATATGCATTCTTTCAAAGAAGAAATTAAAGAGAAAAATTTAAAACTTACGAAATATTATTATTATTATCTTCATTATTATTGTTACTTTGATTATTTCTCCAAAGATATATCCTTTAATATGATATATAATATAAAATTATACATATTGATGTATAAAATCTTTAATATAAAGATATATCCTTTAATATAATGTTTAATATTGATTTCGATATTATAACTTGGCAAAATAGAGGAAACCAGGTTTTGTTCTTACACTTTTTACACACTCGTTTAAGAAAAAAGATGTAATATTTTTTAATATTGTTATTTTCATGTAGGTTATGTAGGTCATGTAGGTACAACCTTTAGATAAGAGAAAAAACATTCTTATATACACACACACACATATATATATATATATTTATTTATTTATTTATTTATTTATTTATTTATTTACAAAGAAGTTATTAAAATGTAAATAAAAACGTATAAATGTGATTATCTACCTCATACACAGGATTAATTGTCACATGTCTTTCATGTAAAGGAAACAAGATAAATTATTTCTATTTAGGTTGAAAATGTTTTATCAAAGTTAGTGATATTTTATAATCAGGTATAATAAAAAGTCTTGAATTAAGAAGATAATAATTTTCATAAACCTTGTGATAATAACTTCACGCAGACTCACTGTTGTGATATATATAATATAATACATATGCGATATGTTCTTGCATAAATCACGTCATAACTAAAACTACACGACGAATTTGCAATGTGTAACAATTAATTCTACTTAATTTAGGTCAACTTAACCTGAAAAGTCATTTGAAATAAAAGAGGATATATTTATAAATATATATAAATATATTTATAAATTATGTTGAAATAATTGTTAACTAAGTATTGAAAAAAATAGCTAAACCCATAACATTTTTTACAAATAAAAAGAGAGATTGTGACCAGAAATTCCAAAACCAACAGATAAATGTAGAGACAAAAAAGTTTACTCACTTAAATAACGAGTTGGCGAACACAAGACGTGAAACTACAATTTCACGATTTTCAAAATATATTTTCCAGAGTACGCACAAAAAGCGTTTCAAGTGAATAAATGTTGCTTTACATGTTCGCCATTTTCTATACCTCTTGAAATAATTGAGGAATTACTTCATCAAGTGTCTGTATTGACATTCTGAGACCTTGTGTTCGAAGATTACATCTTATTCTCTAATCAATATACAACAAAGACCTTAAGAAACCTCGCTTCGCCGTTGGCACGCAGGCAATTTAAAATAGCCTACGCTCGTTCGTAAATACATTCGCGTCCTTCGTGAAGCCTCGCTACGACGATTTCGCACATTCGATCCCTCGTTTTTATCTCGATCTCTCTCGCGAAAAATTGCGGTATCACGCGATTTTTCTTTCTTTTCATCCGAGGATGAGAGAACGATCTAAATTCTCGACTCGTGCGCGGAGACGTAGGGAGATAAGGAAGAGAAAAATATATAGAAATAACGCACGCACGTTCGCACGCACGCACACGGGTAATCAAAGCGAAGGCGCCGATAATAATACGTAGAGGAGGAAGGGAGGACGCGGGGCGAGAGTTTTTCGCGCGCCCGTCGAAAATTTTCCCCCGTGACAAATGGCGCCAGTTTCTCTCGTGCGTCACGCAATTTCCTCTTCTCGGTAAAGGACAGGCTTTATTCGCGGCCCGAAGAACCTCCCGCCCGCGGATATTCGCGTCGTGACACGTGCGAGTAACCAACTCTACAGGGTGTCCTAAAAAATGGTGAGTGTTCCTTGCCTCAGCCTTTTCCCTCTCCTCTTTATTAAGTTAATTCTGACTGGATTTTCCCTCAAGATTATGATGTTATATTTGACATGAATTCCTGTTCTTCTAATTTTCTCTTAATACTTCAAGGTGTACGTTTGTATTATTTACGAGATTAATTAAAAAAATTCACTTAAGGAGATTTCAGCTTGGAAATTTTATCTATAAAATATTCACCTTTTTCTGCAAAGTTTATGATTGATTGCGTAAAATTATAAATGTTTTTATGAGTCACACATAATTGACGAAAACGATATAAATTTCAATTTGCGTAAATACACTGCTCAAAAGAAATGTGGCACCAAGAAATTACAGACAAAAATAGTTGAAATTTGAACAAGCATTACTCCGTAAAAAATCATCGTACATCTTTTCTCTTTTGGTTTCAAGGCTGAAGGGTTTACTGTACACTATTGTTTGAACTTTGTTTTATAATATCCTCGTCCCGCTATCCTGTCCAAAAAAGTGGGCGAATTACACAGTAATGTTCATTTAAATTTCACCTATTCTTGCCTCTAATTTTTTCCATGCCATATTTCTTTTGAGCATATTTCTTTTAGCAGTATTTGCCTAATACAACATTTCTACAGCTTCTACATGCCCAACATATGTTTGCTCCGCTCAAGAAAATTTGAAAGAACATTGCTTTGTATCTTTACAATTGAACTTAGAAGTTTAAAAATAAATAAAGTTTGCAGAAAAATTTTTATATGTATATGGTCGAATTTTTTCTGTTAAATATGATGAAATAAAGCAGCAAATTTTATTCCAGTTAGTAACAGATTGCTTAATTTTATTCAATCACGATGAAGAATGTTGATTCGAAAGATAGAAAATTCGAAAGCTAGCTCGAAAAGCTAAAAAATTTATTTTGTTATTACCAAATCAATTTTTTCTATTTCTTAACTGTAATATTATTCCGATTTTAATGAAACTCGGGGTAATGTATTTATGTTCTAAAAGGACTATTGCGCGATTTTGTACCCGCTATTCCTCTCAAGATAAATACTAAAAAGAGCAGATGAGTAACACACCCCTGGGGCCATATAGCCCTGGTTTTCCCTATGCTTAAGTGATCAGAAGTGATCAGTCTTTTATACAAATATCTTTTTATTTGAAAATGACACGCAAGAATTTCAGAGATATATGCGTTTTCTCACTTCTGACGCCACCAATTCGGAGCTGTACGGCGAGTATCCAATGCTGCGATTTTGTAACTCATTATTGGAGTTAACGACAATTTTGTTATCGTTGCGCAACTTTTGTATACTGTAGAAAAGCTGCGCAACGATAACGAAACTGTCGTTAACTCCAATACAAGTTACAGAATCTCAGCACTGGAGTCTTAACTTCGTCAATATGTTCGACTCACCAACAAGTAACTGGACGCGTTGCTGTCGGTGGACTCCCTCTTCCTCTGCGCCCCGCCGCCGACAGAGTCCCTCTGCACCAATGACGTCATCGTTCTCTCACATAAGCAAGTCGCGGCACTTATCACATCATGGGACACCACAGCGAAACATAATTAACGAATTACCGCGTACTTAAGAAGGGAGAGACAGGCACCGAGCACACACCTTCCGTGAGACACACTCGCGTCCCGAACGATGCACCTGCAACGGAAAAGAAAAACAACGCGATTAAATATACGATTACGTGATTGAGGAATATAATCATAATATTTATCTTCTCGACGCATACATTCTCTCTAGAGGCGCTCCTCAGCGCGGTCTCATCGCGCTTAATACAGTTTCGCGAGAAAGTTTAAGGACGAACGGGCTGGCGGCGGACTCGCTAATCTATGAGGAAGTCGCGAAATTATGCCGTGGGAGTTGTCAAGGCCGCAACCTTCTTGAAGATAACAAACTCAAAGGCGCGAGCTCGGTTTCTCCCCCTCTCTCTCCCTCCCTCCCTCTCTCTCTCTCTCTCTCTCTGTCTCTCTTTCTCTCTCTCTTTTTTTATCTCTCGTTCTCTCAACATCGCGACGATGGCGCGATGGGAAAACGAAACAAACGGGAATAATTCGTGAATAAATCATGATGCGCCAGATATTTACGCAGTTCCCTCGCGTTATGAAAATCATGGCGGAAGAAGGGCTGATAAATTCCATGGGAAGGTGTAAGTCCTGCTGTCCCACATAATCGTCCCATTAGAATGTCAAATAATATTTGCTATACGTCGGGAGATCTCGCGACGCGAGTGCACGTTTTCATCCGACTGATACCCCGACTGAAATCTCACTGTCGACGGTCAATTTTCAATGAATTGTTTTCTTTCATATCAGATATTGAAGAATGAGGATTGCGGATTGAAGATTGAAACTTGATCAATCGAGATAAAGTGAGCTTAGGTCGAAATCCGGTTGATTCCTCGAAGTCTAATCTCTAATCCGCCATCCTCGGCTTCCAATATTCAATCTGATACAAGCTCAAAGGCTTGCCTTCAAGAGCCGGTAGAATAATTTATAAAATTATTTAACTTCATTACGTGTGTGTGGTCTTATTTTTAACTAATCTTTTACAATAAAATTTGTATTTTCTTATAGTGAACATATCATAAGATATTTTGATGTAATATGAAAAAAGAGAAAGAGAGAGTTGATTTATTTATTTTTAATATGTTTTACATTTATATTTAAGAAAATATAGTAATAAAATTTGCGGTTTCCAGCCCCAGGTTCTCTCATAATTAAAAATTGCATTATCGATATAAAATCACAACTTAAAATCATATTTGCGATACAAAATTGTGATGCGATGTATCGCATTCATTGCGACCCTTAAAAAAGATCGTATCGCGATATATACAATTTCATAAATCGCACATCCCTGCTATCAACGTACAGCTGCGCTCACAGAACGATATTTCATGCTTTCGCCATAGGCTTCAAAGTCCAATCAGGATTTGCTCTTAACTCTTACTTAAGTATTCTCCGGCTTTTAAGTATTCTCTGTGTCACAGCCGCGGGAAAATTCGACTGCTTAAACGCCGCTCCCAAGCGAAAGGGAAGATGGAAAAGAGATCGTTGCGAGGAGAGATAACTGCGCGCAATTATATCCAGTTCAACGTGTTATTACGCAACAAAAGCTGCACAGCCCGGTTCCGTTTCCTACGACGAGTTTCCGAACGGCGCGGCGAGTCGTGAGAACGCGACGATGAGACCTGCGCTATTCACGGGCGATCGGCGAGAGAGAAACGATTCTCCGGACTGTGTCCGACGTCATCGTGGAAGCTCGCCCGAACGATTTCGTAAGCGAGGCAATTTCAATCGAGACCAATCGACGGAGAACTAGGACCGACGGCTGCTTGCCGCTCGTCGAGTTAACGTTAACGTTTCACGGTAACGAACTCGACTGGTGCAGCACGACAATGGGGGCATTCTCGCGTTAGAATTCACTCATCGTCCACTTGTCTGCCCTTAAAATATCTCAAGACGAGTCACTCACATCGTGTTGCTGCGATCGAGGGATCAACATAGATGATTTCATTAGAGAGAGAGAGAGAGAGGGAGCGATATGTACAGGGTGTATATATCCTGAAATTACCGCATGCTATTTTAACGACAGATTCTTTAGAACATTTTAAAACGAAAGCTTTCATACAAAAATGTCTATAATAGTTTTTAAAAGCGATTTGGGAAGCGATTATATTTTACCAATAACAGGGCTAAGATTTCGCACGCTCAGGCACGCCGAAATGACAAGTGATAAAGGTGCTCCTATGAATCACTTTTTTACAATATTATGATCATTGTATAAAGATATTATGAGCATTGGAAAACAGATTATAGAAGCTATAGAAGGATGATAATGTTTGTATAGTACGCACGAATTTTATCGAAAAAATTACTATAGAATTTTGTAACTAAGGAATAGATTGATATTCTGCAGTAATTGACTATTCCATAGTTTTATATCCACTCATATTTTACGAATTAAAACGTCCTATTAAAAATCTATAGGGTTTCTAGCGAAATTTATTATATTCCTTAGCAAGATTTCATTGGTAGTCTACTTAAGAAAATCGTTTTAGAAATAAAATTTTTGTGTTAATATTTGCAAATTTATTTAAGAATGTATTAAAGGTGTCTACTTTGTATAGGAGAAGAGAGAGAGAAGTTCTTACTTACCGATGCAGTTACCATATTATTTAATAGGAATATAAGAAATATTTTTACTTCGCGCTATTATTTCATCTTCCTCATTAAAACCATATTTAAGTATCAGCTTGATAGATTTGTTAGATGTTATTATATCCCATGTTCTCCTGAGTATCCAGTAAACTCTCTTTGAAATATTAAGTCAACAGACTAGTTGAATTGTTTACCGCTACGTTGCGCGCAATTGTTTTCTTCTTCTCATAGTCGAAATTTATTTCTTGTTATGATAAGAAGAAGAAAATGATGTACAGAAGCATTCGTCTCAGGTTCCACTTGGAAAAATGTAATTTTTGGGAGTCGGGACAATGATAAAGTCCCGGCTTATAATAATCTGTAAAAATAAATTGTCATAATAACATCTACAGTCTAATGGGCTGATGCTTAAATTCGGTTTTATTGAGAAAAATGTAATAATAGCGCGAAATAAATACATTTCTTATATTCCTATTAAATAATACAGTAACTGCATATCAGTAAGTAAGAACTTAAAAATGATATGCACGTTCAACTTTTAACTATAAAATTACTGTGATTATTTAAATATTTTCTATATCAAGTCGGTTGTTCAAATTTATTATTTTTATAATAATTTGTATATTACAGTTTCTATATAGTCCAACTTCACAAAACAAAAACACTAAAAAAGGAATATAATTCTAATGAATTATTACTATAACATTTTTCCATAAGAGAGAGCGAGGAAGAGAAGACTATAGAAGCTACAGAAGGATGATAATATTTGTATAATACGCACGAATTTTATCGAAAATTTACTATAGAATTTTGTAACTAAGGAATAGATTGATATTTTTCAGTAACTGAATATTCCATAGTTTCATATCACTCATATTTTACTAATTAAAACGTCCTACTAAGAATTTACTGCGTTTCTAGCGAAATTTATTATGTTCCTTAGGAAAATAGACTTTATTGGCAGTCTATCTAAGAAAACCGTTTCAGAAGTACAATCTTTACATGTTAATATTTTCAAATTTATTTAAGAATGTATTAAGGATGTCAACTTTGTACAGGCAAAGGAAAAGAGAAGTTCTTATTTACCGATATGCAGTTACTATATTATTTAATAGAAATATACCAAGAGACATTTTTACTTCGCATTATTATTATATCTTTCTGATTAAAACCGTATTTATGCATCAGTTCGATAGATTTGTTAAATGTTATTATACATCCCATGTTCTCCTGAGCGTCCAGTAAACTCTCTTTGAAATATTAAGTCAACAGACTAGTTGAATTGTTTACCGCTACGTTGCGCGCAATTGTTTTCTTCTTCTCGTAGTCGAAATTTATTTCTTTTTATGATAAGAAGAAGAAAATGATGTACAGAAGCATTTGTTTCAGATATCACTTGACCTATATAATTTTTGAGAGTCGGGACAATGATAAAGTCCCGGCTTATAATAATCTGTAAAAATAAATTGTCATAATATTAGGACCTTAACTTAGTTTCCGCCCAAAAAATACTGAGAAAAAGCATTTATTGTAAAAAATGTATTTAAATTATTTCAATGAAAGTATTTTCCATCACTTTCTACAACTTTTTGCCATCTTTCTGGCAACTGGGCGATACCATCTCGATAAAACGATGTTTGTTTCGAAGCAATCCATTCGTCCACCCATTCTCGCACTTCTTCAACATTTCGGAAGCGTGTACCACTCAAGCCGTGCTGCATCGATCTGAACAAGTGGTAATCAGAAGGCGCTATGTCTGGTGAGTACGCTGGGTGAGGAAGAGTTTC
>NW_022639646.1:522645-531598 GCF_010583005.1 Odontomachus brunneus
ATCGCGTTCCATTTTTCACAAAGCAAAAGAAATTGTTGTTTAGGAAAATAATTGTGTATGCTGACTGAATGTTATCGAGAAATGTCGAAATTAATCACAAACTACCTGTTTCGTTAGTAATGACTACTAGAACTGTTTGCATTGCCATCTAACATTTGCGGGCGGAAACTAAGTTAAGGTCCTAATAACATCTACAGTCTAATGGGCTGATGCTTAAATTCGGTTTTAATGAGAAAAATGTAATAATAGCGCGAAATAAAAATATTTCTTATATTCCTATTAAATAATACAGAAACTGCACATCAGTAAGTAAGAACTTCTCTTTCTCTGCAAAAGGAAGATTTTGTATGTTTTAGGGATCGCTTTAGGAATTACGTATTTATATTTTTTAATCAAGCCGTTGAGAAGTTACTATTAGTACTTAGAGTGGCAAATGAACACGTGAAGGATGCATTTAGAATTTAGCTAGACGTATAAAATATCTATAAGCGCATAACATTTTTGTACCATCGGGTGAATAGCGAGAAATCGTTTACTCAGGACCTAATTCCTCTAACAAAGTTATATATCGTTGCTTATATATAAAACAATAATTGTTTATTTGCATATTTTAATCTTAAATAAATACTTTTGCAATTTTGGAGCATAATTAGAATAATTATAGAAGATAAGAAATTATTATATATATTATTATATATTATTATATATTATTATTATAGATATTATTATAATTATTAATATAATTATTATATATTTGCTTAAAAATTTTATGCACGTTTAACTTTTAACTATGAAATTTCTGTGATTATTTGAATGTTTTCTGCATCAAGTCGATTGTTCAAATTTATTATTTCTATAATAATTTGTATACTACAATTTCTATATAATCCAGCTTCACAAAATAAAAACACTACATAAATTTCCTAAATGTTATTATACACACCATCTTCTCCTGAATATCCAGTAAAGTCTCCTTGAGATATTAAGTTGACCGACTTGTTAAACTGTTTACCGCGTACTACTAACTGTTACTACGTTACGCGCGAATGTTATCTTTTTTCGCAGTTCAAATTTATTCCTTACTATGATAAGAAGGAGGAAGCAATGTATGCGAGAATACTTTACTGCATATCCTACTCATAATTTTTGAAAGGACTTTTCTCTCTCTCTGCAAAATAAAGATTTTATACGTTTTAAGGATCGATGTAGGAATAACGTATTTATATTTTTTAATCAAGCTGGTGAGAAGTTTCTATTAGCACTTAGAGTGGCAAATGAACACGTGAAGGTTATATTCAGATTTTAGGTAGATGCATAAAATCTCTATAGGGCTATAACATTTTTATATACAGTCGAGAGAAACGAGGAATTATTTGTAATCGTTAATTTAGGATCTAATTTTTCTACAAAAATTATATATCGTTACTTATATATGAAATAATGATTGTTAATTTGAACATGTTAGTTTTGAATAAATATTAAACTTTTTCTGTGCAGAAAACTTCTCGGTAATGTCACAATTCCTAGATTCCTGAAAGCTTCGTATAATATATAATATGTGTGTGTGTGTGTGTGTGTGTGTGTGTGTGTGTGTGTGTGTGAGATATAATATAATATATAATAACGAATATATAGTAACGACTCTTGCGAGTATCTAAACGTTTGTTAGTTCGCTGTCTAAGCAGTGGAAAAATTACACGCTGAAACGAATTAAACAGCCTATCAACCGGCGAGGAGTTCTCGCGTCGCGGTTGATTGCAACGTTCGGCAACAGGTGGCAACAGTCCTACAACAAGGTGATGCACTCGCGGTGCATAGCGCCTACGGAGCGTCCGCAAGAATATTGCATTTAGACATCACGCTTCTCTCTCAGACTCTTCCACGCTGCTTCATACCGCCACATTGTTGCATTCACTTGTTCCAAAATCAACTCACACAATTAGAAAGCGAACGACTCTTGTGCGGTTCTTTGAGGTTCGACCTCGCGTCGCGCCTTGTCAATTTTCCTTAGCAAGGAAAGAAAAAAAGAAAAAGAACCCACTGCGTCGATAACCGTTAATGAAACCAGACACCGCGAGGCAGGTGTACGACGCTTCGTACATAATAATAATCCCTTAGCGTGCGATTATGCGGCAAGTTCAAGCCCGAACGAGGTAAGCGATTACGGTATTGTTCTTCGTTTCCTCGAGACCGCCTATTTTTCTCTCACGCGCACATCCGAGTGTCGTTGAATGTGAGAACATAGCACAGAGGAGAGGAGAGGAGGACTAGGGGAGAAGAAACGGCGTTTTTTCTGACAATGAATGTAATAATATGCGAGCAAAGTAGAAATATGAACCTCTTCCTCCTCCTCCTCCTCCTCCATCTCTTCGTCTCTCTACTGTCTCTTCCTTTTCCTCTCTCCGCGTTATACGAGTCGTCCGAAGATTACGAAATATACGTAAATACGAAGAGTACATTCGAAAACGCGAATTCGGGTACGGACGGTCGAGAGGTCGCGCGGAAGGTGCATTCCATCGAGGCGCCGACCGTACTTCCTGTTCTGAATACGAGCGAGGAGGAGCGAGATCCCTTACTCACTCACCCGCGGTTCAAGGCAGGTGAGCCGGCAGAGCAGCGGGTGTAAAACGCCTCCGCGAATTCCGCGGTGGAATATCCGAAAGCGCGCGCGTGTGTGGTATGAATCAGCGGCGCGTTCTCTCGTGCGAAATACGTCGTGCGAACGCCGTCTGCACGTGAAACGATGTTTCATTCAAAGGGACTGGAGAAAAGGAGGAAATTAAGAACGCACGACCGAATTACGATAGAGAATGAGGCGGAACGGACGATGAGAAACGATCCGTTTATCAGTCGTGTCGCTCGTCATTATTATTTGTGACTCGACGCAAATTCGATACAACCGAAATGAGCACTCTCTACTCGTTATTTGCGCAAACATCTTCCCACGAGG
Source organism: Odontomachus brunneus (assembly GCF_010583005.1). Classification (NCBI taxonomy): domain Eukaryota; kingdom Metazoa; phylum Arthropoda; class Insecta; order Hymenoptera; family Formicidae; genus Odontomachus; species Odontomachus brunneus. The sequence goes on from NW_022639646.1 coordinate 525,596, forward strand.
TCGTGTAAATATACAAAGTGCCGCACAACAGTTGGGAACTCAATTTTAACGAGGTTTTCTGGGTAATTTAGAATTAACCTTTCCTGAGCAGAAATATACATGTCGACGTATTAACTGTTTTCGAGACGCATGCGATTGAAAACGTTTTCCGTGGCATAAAGTTTGGATAATCAAATAGATGTCAAAACAATTCTTTATCATCAGCTTTAAATAAACTTTATTTTAACTTTTTCTTAAGGTTTTAACTAAGAAAAAATACCTTTATTTTTGCCATAAAAATCTTCAAACAAGATTACATAACATTAAACAAAGATAAGTTACATAAATACGTTTTATATGATTCAATAAGGAAACACATATTCTTATTATTCAAAAATAATTTTTTTATTTCTTAATAGGAGACATATTATACTCTATTTTTTTAACAGGAAATATTCCATTGAAAATATAAATAATACTCTTAAATATTGGAAGAAGATATTTTCATCATCAAAATAATCATATTGTACCTTCTCATGAGAATATTATAATGTACAAATCAAATTATAACGTTATTGAAGAACTTAAGATTTAATTCCTCTAACAAAATGATATATCACTGATTATATATGAAAGAGCGATTGTTATTTTGAGTATATTAGTTTTAAGATGTTATTAGATATCCCATGTTTTCCTGAGTATCCAGTAATGTCTCTTTAAAATATTAAAATAGACTAGTTGAACTGTTTACCGTTACGGTGCGCACGATTTTCTTTTTCTCGTAGTTCAAATTTATTTTTTACTATGATAAGAAGGAGAAAATATATAGGAGGATTCTTATTACAGGGATACAATCCAAAAACAATTTTTGAAAGTTGGGACAATGATAGAGTCCCGGCTCATAATAATATGAAAAAATAAACTCTCATAATAACATCTAAGAAATCTATCGAGCTAATGCTTAAATTCAGTTTTAATGAGGAAGATGTAACAATAGCGCCAAATAAAAATATTTCTTATGTTCCTATTAAATAATATAGTAACTGCATATCGGTAAGTACTTCCCTCCTTCTGTAAAATGAAGATTTTGTATGTTTTAAGGGTCGATGTAGGAATAACGTTTTTATATTATTTAATCAAGCCGTTGAGAAATTACTATTAGCACTTAAAGTGGGAAATAAATACGTCAAGGATGCATTCAGAATTTAGCTAGATACATAAAATATCTATGAGGACATAACATTTTTGTTCCATCGAGAGAACAGCGAGATATCGTTATCTCAGGACTTTATTCCTCTAACAAAATTATATATTACTGATTATAGATGAAACAATGATTATTAATTTATGTATGTTAGTTTACAGATGTTATTAGACATCCCATGTTGTCCTTAGTATCCAATAAGGTCTCTTTGAAATATTAAGTTAGACTAGTTGAACTGTTTACCGTTACGGTGCGCACGATTATTTTCATTTTCTCGTAGTTCAAATTTATTTCTTACTATAATAAGAAGGAGAAAATAATGTATAGGAGGATTCTTTAGGTAGTAGCAGTAGTATTAACTCAATCACTCAATTTTTGAAAGTCGGGACAATGATAGAATCCCGGCTCATAATAATATGCAAAAATAAACTCTCATAATAACATCTAAGAAATATATCGAGCTAATGCTTAAATTCAGTTTTAATAAGTAAGATAAAACAATAGCGCGAAATAAAAATATTTCTTATATTCCTATTAAATAATATAATAACTGCATATCGGTAAGTAAGAACTTCCCTCTTTCTGTAAAATGAAGATTTTGTATGCTTTAAGGGTCGATGTAGGAATAACGTATTTATATTATTTAATCAAGCCGTTGAGAAATTACTATTAGCACTTAAAGTGGGAAATAAATACGTCAAGGATGCATTCAGAATTTAGCTAGATGCATAAAATATCTATGAGGACATAACATTTTTGTTCCATCGAGAGGACAGCGAGATATCGTTATCTCAGGACTTTATTCCTCTAACAAAATTATATATTACTGATTATAGATGAAACAATGATTATTAATTTATGTATGTTAGTTTACAGATGTTATTAGACATCCCATGTTGTCCTTAGTATCCAATAAGGTCTCTTTGAAATATTAAGTTAGACTAGTTGAACTGTTTACCGTTACGGTGCGCACGATTATTTTCATTTTCTCGTAGTTCAAATTTATTTCTTACTATGATAAGAAGGAGAAAATAATGTATAGGAGGATTCTTAAAACAATATCAACTCAATTTTTAAAAGTCGGGACAATGATAGAGTCTCGGCTCATAATAATATGCAAAAATAAACTCTCATAATAACATCTAAGAAATCTATCGAGCTAATGCTTAAATTCAGTTTTAATAAGAAAGATAAAACAATAGCGCGAAATAAAAATATTTCTTATATTCCTATTAAATAATATAATAACTGCATATCGGTAAGTAAGAACTTCCCTCTTTCTGTAAAATGAAGATTTTGTATGTTTTAAGGGTCGATGTAGGAATAACGTTTTTATATTATTTAATCAAGCCGTTGAGAAATTACTATTAGCACTTAGAGTGGGAAATAAACACGTCAAGGATGCATTCAGAATTTAGCTAGATGCATAAAATATCTATGAGGACATAACATTTTTGTTCCATCGAGAGAACAGCGAGATATCGTTATCTCAGGACTTTATTCCTCTAACAAAATTATATATTACTGATTATAGATGAAACAATGATTATTAATTTATGTATGTTAGTTTACAGATGTTATTAGACATCCCATGTTGTCCTTAGTATCCAATAAGGTCTCTTTGAAATATTAAGTTAGACTAGTTGAACTGTTTACCGTTACGGTGCGCACGATTATTTTCATTTTCTCGTAGTTCAAATTTATTTCTTACTATGATAAGAAGGAAAAAATAATGTATAGGAGGATTCTTTAAGCAGTTCTTAAGTCACCTCAATTTTTGAAAGTCGGGACAATGATAGAGTCCCGGCTCATAATAATATGCAAAAATAAACTCTCATAATAATATCTAAGAAATATATCGAGCTAATGCTTAAATTCAGTTTTAATAAGAAAGATAAAACAATAGTGCGAAATAAAAATATTTCTTATATTCCTATTAAATAATATAATAACTGCATATCGGTAAGTAAGACTCTTTCTGTAAAATGAAGATTTTGTATGTTTTAAGGGTCAATATAGGAATAACGTATTTATATTATTTAATCAAGCTGTTGAGAAATTACTATTAGTACTTAAAGTGGGAAATAAATACGTCAAGAATGCATTCAGAATTTAGCTAGATGCATAAAATATCTATAAAAGCATAAGTTTTTTGTATCATATGCGAGAACAGCGAGAAATCGCTAACTCACAAGGGAACATAGGCAACCCGAAAATTCAGAAAATTCTGAAACGTTGTGTGCAAATATAGTAGTATATCCATAATGTAAAACTATTTTTTGTTTCTGCTAAATTTCGATTTAAGGGGATGAAACCAATGAATAGGGAAAGGGGGTTCAAAAATGTTTCATTTTTGCAAAATTTAAATACACCGTTGCAAAAAATATAAAATATTCTATCACTTTTATATAAACTATTTTTTCATATATCTTGTATTTATAAGAAATATTCGCTAAAAATAAAAATGTTATGTTTTTTCGAGAAGTGGTTTCACCCCTTTAAATCGAAATTTATCAGAAACAAAAAATAGTTTTATATTATATAATGATGTACTACTCTACTTGCACACAATGTTTTAGAATTTTCTGAATTATCGGGTTGCCTATGTTCCCTTGTCAGGACTTAATTCCTCTAACAAAATTACATATCGTTGCTCATATATGAAGAAATGATTGTAAATTTGAATATATTATTTTGGATAAATTTGCGATTTTGGGGCATATAGAATTATACATTTGCTTAAAAATAATATGCACGTTCAACTTTTAACTATGAAATTACTATGATTATTTAAATACATTTTATATCAAGTCGGTTGTTCAAATTTATTATTTTTATAATAATTTGTATATTACAGTTTCTATATAGTCCAACTTCACAAAACAAAAACACTAAAAAAGGGATATAATTATGAATTATTACTATAATATTTTTTCCATAAGAGAGAGAGGAAGAGAAGACTATAGAAGCTACAGAAGGATGATAATATTTGTATAATACGCATGAATTTTATCGAAAATTTACTATAGAATTTTGTAACTAAAGAATAGATTGATATTTTTCAGTAATTGAATATTCTATAGTTTCATATCCACTCATATTTTATTAATTAAAACGTCCTATTAAAAATCTACTGCGTTTCTAGCGAAATTTATTATGTTTCTTAGGAAAATAGACTTTATTGGCAGTCTATCTAAGAAAACCGTTTCAGAAGTACAATCTTTTCATGTTAATATTTTCAAATTTCTTTAAGAATGTATTAAGGATGTCAACTTTATACAGGAAAAGGAAAAGAGAAGTTCTTTTTTACCGATATGCAGTTACTATATTATTTAATAGAAATATACCAAGAGACAATTTTACTTCGCTTTATTATTATATCTTTCTCATTAAAGCCGTATTTAAGCATCAGCTCGATAGATTTGTTAGATGTTATTATACATCCCATATTCTTCTGAGTATCCAGTAAACTCTCTTTGATATATTAAGTCAACAGACTAGTTGAATTGTTTACCGCTACGTTGCGCGCAATTGTTTTCTTCTTCTCGTAGTCAAAATTTATTTCTTGTTATGATAAGAAGGAGGAACATTTGTTTCAGCTTCAACCAGAGACTGAGCCGAACTGATCTGAATTTTTGACAGTCGGGACAATGATAAAGTCCCAGCTCATAATCTGTAAAAATAAACTTTCGTAATAACATCTACGATGTCTAATGGGCTGATGCTTAAATTCGGTTGAGGACATAACATTTTTGTTCCATTGAGAGCACAGCAAGGACCTAATTCCTCTAAAAAATTATATATTGTTGCTTATATATGAAACAATGATTGTTAATTTGAATATGTTTTTTGAATAAATACTTTTGCAGTTTAGGAGCATATAGAATTAAGAGGAAAATTATTATATGTTTACTTGACAATATTAAGCGCATTTAACTATTAACTATAAAATTACTGTGATTATTTGAATATTTTCTATATCAAGTCGATTATTCAAATTTATTATTTGTATAGTAATTTATATACTACAATTTCTAAATAGTCCAGCTTCATAAAACGAAATCATAGAAGAAGGAATATAATTTTAATGAAATTTTTACTACAATATTTTTTCCATAAGAGGGAGAGTAAGAGAAGACTATAGTAAAGGCCCCTCCCCTCACTCGATCACGGTTGTTAGAGCAGACATTTAAGCTATAGAAGCTTATGATAATGTTTGATATTATAATAACGCACAAATTTTATAGAAAAAATTACTATAAAATTTATAAGTAAGAAATAGATCGATATTCTGCCGTAACTGACTATTCCATTGTTTCATATACATTACTCATGTTTTAGAAATTAAATCGTCTTATTAAAAATTCGCTATGTTTTTATCGAAATTTATTGTGTTCTTTAGCAAGACAGACTTGGTAGTCTATCTAAGAAAATCATTTCAGAAATACAATCTTTTCATGTTAATATTTTCAAATTTATTTAAGAATATATTAAGGATGTCAACTTTGTACTGGAGAAGAGACAGAGACGTCCTTATTTATCGAGATGCAGTTACTATATTATTAAATATATTATTAAAGAAATTATTAAATATATATTAATCTATATTATTTAATAGAAATATTTTCATTTCACGCTATTATTACATCTTCCTCATTAAAACCGAATTTAAGCATCAGCTCGATAGATTTGTTAGATGTTATTGTACATCCCATGTTCTCCTGAATATCCAGTAAACTCTCTTTGAAATATTAAGTCAACAGACTAGTTGAATTGTTTACCGCTACGTTGCGCGCAATTGTTTTCTTCTTCTCGTAGTC
>NW_022639646.1:531945-536862 GCF_010583005.1 Odontomachus brunneus
AATTTTTACTACAATATTTTTTCCATAAGAGGGAGAGTGAGAGAAGAATATAGTAAAGGCCCCTCCCCTCACTCGATCACGGTTGTTAGAGCAGACACTTAAGCTATAGAAGGATGATAATGTTTGATATTATAATAATGCACAAATTTTATAGAAAAAATTACTATAAAATTTATAAGTAAGAAATCGATATTCTGCCGTAACTGACTATTCCATTGTTTCATATGCATTACTCATGTTTTAGAAATTAAAACGTCTTATTAAAAATTCGCTATGTTTTTATCGAAATTTATTGTGTTCTTTAGCAAGATAGACTTGGTAGTCTATCTAAGAAAATCGTTTCAGAAATACAATCTTTTCATGTTAATATTTTCAAATTTATTTAAGAATATATTAAGGATGTCAACTTTGTACTGGAGAAGAGACAGAGACGTCCTTATTTATCGATGTGCAGTTACTATATTTTATTAAGTATATTATTAAAGATATTATTAAATATATATTATTCTATATTATTTAATAGAAATATTTTTATTTTACGCTATTATTACATCTTGCTCATTAAAACCGAATTTAAGCATCAGCTTGATAGATTTGATAAATATTATTAGACATCCTATGTTCTCCTGAGTATCCAGTAACGTCTCTTTGAAATATTAAGTTAGACTAGTTGAACTGTTTAGCGCTACGTTGCGCGCAATTGTTTTCTTCTTCTCGCAATCCAAATTTATTTCTTACTATGATAAGAAGGATAAAACAATGTAAGAGAATAGCAAAGCTACTCATGTAATTTTTGGAAGTCGGGACAACGATAAAGCTGTTCTGACTCATAATTATCTGCAAAAAAGAACCTCATCTGAAATAAAATTTTTGTATGTTTGAGGGGACAATGTATATATAGGAATAATGTATTTATATTATTTAATCAAGCCGTTGAGAAGTTACTATTAGCATTTAGAGTGGCAAATGAACACGTGAAGGATGTACTCAGAACTTAGCTACACTGAAAAAGGTATTGTATCAACAGCATTGCTATTGTATCAACAGCATTGGTGTAATTAAAATAAATGTTATTGAAGCAATGTCAATATTAATAAACGAAAAATAGCACATAGTTGTTTTTAATAAGCTTGAGAGTTATTGTAATAACACCATCGCACTTGAAAAATGTTATATGAAAAATGACATATTCTCATATTCCAAATACATAATTCTTTATTATGATTGCATATGAAATTAAGAATTTTCTTCATATTTAATTGAATACCACGTAATCCATGTAAGTACATCTACTATCAATTGAACTATGTTAAATCGTTAAAATAAATCAACCGCAGAGTTAAAGTTGTTGTGATTCGTACCAATGCATCAACTTATTGAGTTAAATTTTAACTATTACTACATTTAACTACTACATTTTTTTAATTTTTAAATGTTTTGTACATTAGTGCAAATTAATAATTTGTTAGATATACTGCATGTTATTGATTCATATACAATTGTACTTCTAGCAGAAATAAAAATGTCTGTATATTAATTACATATTTGTTTGATGCAATCTGTATATGTAATCATTAATAGTAGTGTGTGTAAAATATTTACGAATAGATGCATCAATTATATGAAGCACATGTGTAATTAATATATACCCATTTCTATTTCCTTTGAATAAATAAATATTTATAATTCAATAACAATAAAGTAGAACATTTGATACAAATAATACTGTTAATTCAATTACGTGAAATAATTAAAAGAAATCAATCGCAGGTTTAATTCTATTTTTTGTGGCTAGCACAAATGTACCATCCATTTAATTTAAATAAAATTTATTTGATTTATAAAATTTTTGTGCATTGATATAAATCAATTATTGGTCAGATGTTAATTTACATGTTATTGATTTATACATAATCGCGTTTGATTTAGAAGACGTACAAATATTATCATGATGATATATTTGCTTGATGTAAACAATATATGTGATCATTAATATTATTGTTGTGTATAAAATATTAACAAGCATATATTTTAAATGCATCCAACTGCATATATAATTAACATAAAATTATTTCTATTTTCTTTGATTAAATAAATACATAGAAATTTATAATACATTGTAAATAATAATAATATTTATATACATCAATATTATTGAATTCTATGTAATTATTTGATCAAAGGAAATAAAAATCTATATTAAATATGCGCTTAATGCATTTTAAATATACCCATTAGCTAACCTCACCTCATTAGCTAAGAGTTAAATTAACAATAAAAGTATGAAAAATATAATTTATATTAAAATTAAATCATTTTATTAAATCATTTTATTAAAATTAAATCATTTTATTAAAACATTTTATTAAAATTAAATCATTTTATTAAATCATATTAACAAAAAATTACATTACTGTGTTAACTACAACAAATGTAGACCAAATGTAAGACGTTTATATGGATCAAAGAAGTGATGTAGTGTCTAAAGCAACAGACTCATAATCTAGAGGTATCTCTCAGGATATGTTCAAGTTCGAGTCCCACCAGTACCAGTGAGAAATTTTAAATGTGATGTAACATTGGAATCAAGTAATCTAAAATTTTCAAGGTAAGATCAGCAAACGCTATGATATTTACAAATAGTTTCTGTTAGAAAAAGTAATATATATCATATATAAAAAAATTTATAATTTAAGTATATATCTGTTGTGTGTGTGTGTGTTCTCATAAGTAATTTAAAATTAATACATTGAGAAGTTGCAATAACTACTTTCTTATTCGTACGATAAGCATCATTGTTTCATTCAATTGTTAATATATTTCAGCAAAATGCACCACACGCAAATTTTTTGTACATTACATAATATATTTAATCAAATAAAATATACTTTTGTTTCATAGAAGTAGATGCAACTTTATTTGCATGAATAATTTATCGAAACACTTTAGTGTTTACTTCAAAAACAAATGAGTACATTTCAAATAAAAATGCTTTCAATACAATCACATACAACCACGTACTACTACGTACAATCACGGCTTTAGTTCATCACCATATTATTTGTCATTGATTGAAATTTATATATAATTCTCTCAATATACATACTTAAAATTAAAATCAATAGTATATGTCATTAAATGAACTAAATATGTTTGTGGCAGCCCGCAATTACACCATTTAATTGAAACAACTCATTTTTTTAATTGAATAGCATTTTTTTCTCAGTGTATATATAGTATATGCATATATGTATGTATGTATGTATAGTATTATGTATATATATATATATATATATATATATATATATTTATTTTATTTATAAAATTTATATTGAATAGCATTTTTTTCTCAGTGTATATATAGTAAATGCATATATGTATGTATGTATGTATAGTATTATGTATATATATATATATATATATATATATATATATTTATTTTATTTATAAAATTTATATTGAATAGCATTTTTTTCTCAGTGTATATATAGTAAATGCATATATGTATGTATGTATGTATAGTATTATGTATATATATATATATATATATATATATATATATTTATTTTATTTATAAAATTTATATTGAATAGCATTTTTTTCTCAGTGTATATATAGTAAATGCATATATGTATGTATGTATGTATAGTATTATGTATATATATATATATATATATATATATATATATTTATTTTATTTATAAAATTTATATTGAATAGCATTTTTTTCTCAGTGTATATATAGTAAATGCATATATGTATGTATGTATGTATAGTATTATGTATATATATATATATATATATATATATATATATTTATTTTATTTATAAAATTTATATTGAATAGCATTTTTTTCTCAGTGTATATATAGTAAATGCATATATGTATGTATGTATGTATAGTATTATGTATATATATATATATATATATATATATATATATTTATTTTATTTATAAAATTTATATTGAATAGCATTTTTTTCTCAGTGTATATATAGTAAATGCATATATGTATGTATGTATGTATAGTATTATGTATATATATATATATATATATATATATATATATTTATTTTATTTATAAAATTTATATTGAATAGCATTTTTTTCTCAGTGTATATATAGTAAATGCATATATGTATGTATGTATGTATAGTATTATGTATATATATATATATATATATATATATATATATTTATTTTATTTATAAAATTTATATTGAATAGCATTTTTTTCTCAGTGTATATATAGTAAATGCATATATGTATGTATGTATGTATAGTATTATGTATATATATATATATATATATATATATATATATTTATTTTATTTATAAAATTTATATTGAATAGCATTTTTTTCTCAGTGTATATATAGTAAATGCATATATGTATGTATGTATGTATAGTATTATGTATATATATATATATATATATATATATATATATTTATTTTATTTATAAAATTTATATTGAATAGCATTTTTTTCTCAGTGTATATATAGTAAATGCATATATGTATGTATGTATGTATAGTATTATGTATATATATATATATATATATATATATATATATTTATTTTATTTATAAAATTTATATTGAATAGCATTTTTTTCTCAGTGTATATATAGTAAATGCATATATGTATGTATGTATGTATAGTATTATGTATATATATATATATATATATATATATATATATTTATTTTATTTATAAAATTTATATTGAATAGCATTTTTTTCTCAGTGTATATATAGTAAATGCATATATGTATGTATGTATGTATAGTATTATGTATATATATATATATATATATATATATATATATTTATTTTATTTATAAAATTTATATTGAATAGCATTTTTTTCTCAGTGTATATATAGTAAATGCATATATGTATGTATGTATGTAT
>NW_022639646.1:536872-542718 GCF_010583005.1 Odontomachus brunneus
TGTTACGATAAAAGAAATGAAAGAAAGAAACGCTCAGCGTATCATATATTAAATGCATTAAATTTGTATTACGTCGGGATACAATTCCAACAGCGGACATTTAAGATACGTCTAAAATGCGTGAATCATTCTGATGTAAATAAGTTAGGCCTATGCGCACGATCGGAGCGACTTTCATCATTCTAAATAGGCTCTAATTAACGATGCACCGAGCGCCACGCGGTTTGATTACGAAGGAAGAGTGTCTGCTGAAGAGCTGGGCTAGTTGCATAATAATTAATGACATAACAACAAGTATCCACGATAATCGTCGACACGCACGTGACGTGTTTACTCATGTCTGCGAGGGAATAAATTACAGAAGTTTTTGAAGTCTGACCGAATTTCTAATCTTTGATTCTGACACTCGGAGCAAGAGAGGAAGAAAGGTCCTGCAGAATCGGAGTATTGCTCTGATCGAGATTATCCCATCAGAATGTACTTCCATATTCGTCAATAATATAAAATTAAACCGGTTTTATAATAAATATATAATATACGCCTATTGTTTATGTTACGTTTGAAAGGTTTTACAAATCAAATATGAATCAATAATAATTTTCATAAAATGTTTAAAAATATTAATAATTTTTGACAAATTTTGTGATCAATAATTTATTCGAAAATTAAAACGTCAAATATCGCGGCTGTAATAATAAGTACAAAATAACCTGACATTCAAGATATAAAATCTAACGTTGACATTTATAAAAAGTCGGGAGAAATATATTTATTGTGTCATTTCTAAACTTCTCTGTACGAAGAACGATAAAGGAAGGAGAAAGAAACAACAACACATACCGTGCTGGCAAATCACTTTGCCCACGACGTCACAATTCACATATACACACACAGACACAACACGCAACGTACACACATACACACACATGCACTCTCGTGACTTTGTCTCCTTCTCCGTGACTGATTGCTAGTGTTGTAAATTGATGAACGACGAGGTGAGTCGCTCACGGTCACTTCGGGAGCGCGTTTGCTCGCGAGAACAATCGATTTCGCCGGCGATTACGAGACGAGACGAGCGTCTCGCGCGGCGAACGCGCGGATCGCGAGATTCGAGTTGGAGAATTAGCGGTATTTTTAGCGAGAAACACGACGACCAAGACAACGGCGACGAGGAGGACGAGAGCGCGGAGGGCCTCGGGCACCACAGCACTGGTCCCAGCATTAACGTCATCATCACCATCAACTGTCTCCCCCGCCACCATCAACCTAACTACCACCACCATCACCAGCACCGCGGTCGTCGCCGTCGTCGCTGCCGACGCATCGCTGCGCCGTTGCTGCTGTTGCTGTTTAAAGGCTTACAGGCACCTGACAGGAATAATAATTAGGAAGAATTTCAGGAGTTGCAAAAAGTTTTGAAACTAATAGAAATAGAAAGTTTTAATTATGTATGTCTATTAAGTACATTTAATTATATTTAATATGAAAAAATTAGATTTTACAGTGAATATGTTGACTGCTACTGGTGTTGTTGTGTAAGAGGTTACAGAAACCTGACAGAAGTAAAAATTAGGTATAAAATCTTGGGAGATGTAAAAGGTTGTAAATTAATAGAAGTATAAATTTTTGCTTATATATATCTCTCTGTTAAGTATGTTAAATTTAGTTTATATTAAATATATCTTAAAATATACCTAAGAAATTAAATTTTACAAGGAATAAAAGGTTGACTGCTGTTGCTGTTTAATTGAGAGTACTAATATCTCTTCATAAACAAATATCTTTGCATAAATAATTATTCTTATTTTATTTAAATTATCTTTTAATTATTTTTTAAGAATTTAGAAGAAAGAATCAGTAGGTAGCAATTGGCAATTTTCACCGATTTTCTTCTTATTTCTAATAAATAAGAGAAACCAAGGCTAGATGCCTATATTTTAGGATTTTGAAGTTACAACTCGGCAATTAATTGTTGTGATTGACTGTATAAAAATAATAGAAAAAAACTTCTCAGACAATGAATTATTGTGAATGTATAAACTTAATAGATTTCTTCTATGTATTAATGCTCGTCATGACCCTGTTAATCACATATTTTGTGTTGTAATAACCAAAATATGAACATGCAGTATGCAGTAACAGCCATCTTGCCCTGATACCAAGTTCGGTTGCCCAGGGTAAAGAAGGTCAAAATATGTATCCTGATTAGTAGTTCCAGAGTCTCCGCGTGAGGTCACCACATCCCTCCTGCCAGCTTTTATGGGTCAACTTTAGCTTGACCGCCTATATACTGCATTTCAATCATTTTATGAATGAAAATTATATGTATTACCAGAAACATTATATCCAATACTTGCAAGAAATTTTATTTTAACTAGTAACACATCGTTCAATTCTATTCCATCACGATAGAGAATATTAATATAAAATTTTGTGAAGCTTGAAAATTTACTTTGTTATTACCAAATCAGTTTTTTCTATTTTTTAATTGTAATATTATTATTTTATAAAACTCAGGGAATTGTATTTATGTTCTAAAAGGACCATTTCGCGATTTTGCATCCACTATTCCTCTCAAAATTAATACTAAAAAAAAGCACATAAACAACACCTTTGGTTTTAAGCTTGATTTTCCCTACCGCTTCAACATCTTTTTGTATTTTCTTTCCTCCTACATCCTATTATATTGATTAATATTTTACATGCCACTTCCTGTAATGAGCCGCACTCCAGATCTTCCGGCGCGGAATTAGCCGAAGACGCGCGCGTCATTTCGCAAAAACGGACGCATTCATGTCGTTAGAGCGCACCGACTGAATTATCAACGATAACCGAAAGGAAACGCCTGGAAAAGCCGAGCCACGGTATTCTATTCTAATGAGACAATTTGATGATATTCACACGCATTGCTCAGCTGCACCCAATTAACTTAGCGGAAATGAAGAAACAAACGCACATCATGTAATAACCGTATCACACTAGCGACTCACGACTGCGGCTGCGGCTGCGATTATGTCTCCTGACCAGTCAGAAATAAGCTGCTAGCTACTATCGCTTTTCTTATTGGTCAAGAGACATAATCGCAACCGCAGTCGCAAATCACTAGTGTGATACGGCTATAACGCGCGAGTCGTAAACAGTCGCGTTTGAAATCCGATCGTCCCGCCAGCAATTACCGCGAAATTACGCCATTGTTTTATCCGGCAAATCCTTGCCACTGTAACCGACTTCGCGAGCAAAACCACATACCATCACCACCCGATATTAACACTAACGACCCGGACTTGACTCATTAATGGCTGGTTTTCCAATTTCTCGGCGAGAAGCTTCCAATATTGCTTTGCGCAAATCGCAATAATGATCGAGATATTAATTGTGGAAGATTTGTTAGGTCAAACTGAGTAAAAAAGTCAGCTATCGTTTGGCAAATAACTACATACGTTTTTAATTATTAATTAAAGAAAATTGTTGCATAATTTTGCGCGACAATGCATTAATCTTCTTTCATTAATAACGAAAATGTAGTCATTTACAAAATGATACACGACTTTTTTGTTCAGTTCGATTTAATGTACCAGCGCACGACGGCAGATGTCGTCATTACGGTTCATCTACCATATCGAGTGTCATTCATAAATCTTCTTTAATTATAATATAATAAAATAGTGTAGGATTTTTTACTCGTCCTAACCTATTCTACATCCTCATGTGAAATTGTAAAAACGAGTTAAAAACCCTGTGTATGAAGTATCATGTATTTTACATACACACACACACACACACACACACATATATATATATATATAATATTATGTTATATATCACACCTATACAATATTTGGAAAAGGGGCGACATGTGCATGCACCTGTACAACTGTGTGTTGTACCATACCTGAGCGCGCGTACTTTAGCCAGTATAGTTGGCCATATTTAATCATTTATAATTTGAAAAGTATTATAACCTCGACATGTTTGCATTAGGATTTTTTCTTCAAGTTACCTCAAGAATTCACCCTTAAAAAACAATGCGATAGTGGTGAGACACCATGTATAAGCAACGATATATAATTTTGTTACAGAAATTAGGTCGTGAGTTAATCACTTCTCGCTGTCCCAATGGTACAAAAAAGTTATATCCTTATAAATATTTCACGCATCTAGCTAAATTCTAAATACATCCTTCAAGTGTTCATTTGCCACTCAAAGTGTTAATAGTAACTTCTCAACAATTAAATAATATAAATACGTTATTCCTACATCGCCCCTAAAACATACAAAACATTCGTTTAAGATGAGATTTTATCTTTGCAGATTATTATTAGCCGGGACAACGTACCATACATTGTCCCGATTTTCAAAAATTTAATGTTTTGAATATATCCTCCAATACATTGCTTTCTCCTTCTTATCATAGTAAAGAATAAATTTGGACTGCGAGAAAAGAAAACAATCGTGCGTAACGTAGCGGTAAATATTTCAACTAACCTGTTAACTTAATATTTCAAGGAGTGGTGTACGTATTTCATATATAAATAACGATATACATGTTTCTTAGCCTCCGTCCAAGAAGTACATAACGTTATTTCTCATGAAAAATTGAATAAAAAAATCCTGAACAATTTTTATCCTTGTTGCTTAACGAAGCAAATATTCTTTAATAAATTCAGTCCTTTAGAAATATACACATCTGTGAGTAGCGTGCCTGGTAGTGTGTGTGAACGCACGAGAGCTCCGAAAACAAGAAATATGGTTAAAAATGCCACCACGCGACTCCGATACTGACACGGGTTCAGAAACAGAGTGAAAAATGTTTTAGATTCTATAGATGTTATTAGAACGCAAAAACCTTTTGTTTTTTCAGGCTCTAAGATAACACGTCGAATCAAATGGATATAAATTATTCTTTGTCTGATAAAAACGAACACCGAAAATCATTCGAAATTTTCAAAGAATTTCCAAAAAATATCCAACGGCTCGATTAAATAATATAAATATGTTATTCTCCTATATCGATCCCTAAAACTTACAAATATTTATTTGAGATGAGATTTTAGTTTTGCAGATTATTATGAGTCGGGGCAACTCTATCGTTATCCCGTCTTCCAAAAATTTTGACCTCATATATAATGATTATATAACTAAGTAAGAGGGAAAAACTTACCTCCTATACATTGCTTTCTTTTACTTATAACAGTAAGGAATAAATTTGGACTGCGAGAAAAGAAAACAATCGTGGGCACCGTAGCGGTAAACAATTCAACTAGTCTGTTAACTTAATTTTAAAAAACTACTAGATACTTAGGAGAACATAGAATGTCTAGTAACATCTAAAATATCAATTGAGTTGATAATTGAGTTGATAAATTCGGTTTTGATGAGAAAAATATAATAATAGCACGAAATAAAAATATTTCTTGAATTTCCATTAAATAATATAGGAACAGAATATCGGTAAATAAGAACTCCTCCTGTATAAAGTTGACGTTCCTTAATAGATCTTTAAATGAATGTGAAAATATTAACTTGAAAATATTGTATATAATATAATGTCTGTCTGTATGCTCCTTATTAATCCCTAAATCCTTTGAACGATCTGAACCAAATTTTACTCTCTAAGATCATAGTTACTTTCTAGGATTCTGCAAGAAATATGGGCTACATGAGAGAAACTTGGACAGGACATAAGTTTATATCTTATAATTTTGCTTTACGAAAAACGCAATAGTGATCTAGATTGCAATTATAGAAGATTTGTAAATGATCATACACGATATGATAGATGATATGATAGATGAACTGTTGTTTTGACATCTGCCGTTGTATGCTTGTACATAAGGTCAAACTGA
>NW_022639646.1:542728-592449 GCF_010583005.1 Odontomachus brunneus
TGTATGCTCCTTATTAATTCCTAAATCCTTTGAACGATCTGAACCAAATTTTACTCTCTAAGATCATAGTTACTTTCTAGGATTCTGCAAGAAATATGGGCTACATGAGAGAAACTTGGACAGGACATAAGTTTATATCTTATAATTTTGCTTTACGAAAAACGCAATAGTGATCTAGATTGCAATTATAGAAGATTTGTAAATGATCATACACGATATGATAGATGATATGATAGATGAACTGTTGTTTTGACATCTGCCGTTGTATGCTTGTACATAAGGTCAAACTGAGCAAGAAAGTCCTCTATCGTTTGGCAAGTAATTACATAGATTTTAATTATTAATTAAAGAAAATCGTTGCACAATTTTGTGCGATAATACATTAATCTTCTTTCATTGATAACGAAAAATCTATGTGGTCATTTGCAAAATGATAGAGAAATTTATTGTTTAGCTTGATTTAATATACAAGTACATGATGGCAAATGTCGTCATTACAGTTCATCTACCATATCGAGCGCCATAGTTCATTAATTTTTTTCAATTAATATAATAAAATAGTGGTTAATTTTTTTATTCATCTTAATTAGTTCCATATCCTCAAGAGAAATTGTGAAATAGAGCTGGGACATTCTGTATATAAAATATTATATATATATATATATATATATATATATATATATATATATAATATATATATAATATATATAATATATATAATATATAATATATATAATATATTATATATATAAAATATATTATATTATACATGACACATAGATATTATATCGTATACGAAGCGTTCCAAGAAGCGTGGCATTACGTGTTTATTTGCTACTCTGTGCTAATAGTAAATCTCCAACGGCTCAATTAAATAATATAAATATGTCATTCCCCTATATCGATCCCTAAACTTACAAATATTTATTTTAGATGAGATTTTAGTTTTGCAAATTATTATGAGTCGGGGCAACTCTATCGTTATCCCGACTTCCAAAAATTTCACAAGCACTTATTACAGAATTACGTAGGACCAACACTCCCTCTTATACATTGCTTTCTCTTACTTATAACAGTAAGGAATAAATTTGGACTGCGAGAAAAGAAAACAATCGTGCGCACCGTAGCAGTAAACAATTCAACTAGTCTGTTAACTTAATTTAAAAAAACTACTAGGTATTTAGAAGAACACAGAATGTCTAGTAACATCTAAAATATCAATTGAGTTGGTAATTGAGATAATTGAGCACGAAATAAAAATATTTCTTGAATTTCCGTTAAATAATATAGGAACAGTATATCGGTAAATAAGAACTCCTCCTGTACAAAGTTGACGTTCCTTAATAGATCTTTAAATAAATGTGAAAATATTAACTTGAAAATATTGTATATAATATAATGTCTGTCTGTATGCTCCTTATTATAATTATATACATTAATACATTAATCTTCTTTCATTGATAACGAAAAATCTATCTGGTCATTTGCAAAATGATAAAGAACTATATTGTTTAGCTTGATTTAATATACAAGTACATGATGGCAAATGTCGTCATTATAGCTCATCTACCATATCGAGCGCCATAGTTCATTAATTTTCTTCAATTAATATAATAAAATAGTGGATAATTTTTTTATTCATCTTAATTAGTTCCACATCCTCAAGAGAAATTGTGAAATCGAGCTCGGACATCCTGTATATAAAATATTATATAATATATATAAAATATATTACATTATTCATGACACATAGATATTATATCGTATACGTAGCGTTCCAAGAAGCGTGGCATTACGTGTTTATTTGCCACTCTAAGTGCAAATAGTAAATCTCCAACGGCTCAATTAAATAATATAAATATGTTATTCTCCTATATCGATCCCTAAACTTACAAATATTTATTTTAGATGAGATTTTAGTTTTGCAGATTATTATGAGTCGGGACAACTTTATCGTTATCCCGACTTCCAAAAATTGTCAACAAACATTAATTATAGAATTACGTTGGATCTAGACGCTTCCTCTTATACATTGCTTTCTCTTACTTATAACAGTAAGGAATAAATTTGGACTGCGAGAAAAGAAAACAATCGTGCGCACCGTAGCGGTAAACAATTCAACTAGTCTGTTAACTTAATTTAAAAAAACTACTAGGTATTTAGAAGAACACAGAATGTCTAGTAACATCTAAAATATCAATTGAGTTGATAATTGAGATAATTGAGCACGAAATAAAAATATTTCTTGAATTTCCGTTAAATAATATAGGAACAGTATATCGGTAAATAAGAACTCCTCCTGTACAAAGTTGACGTTCCTTAATAGATCTTTAAATAAATGTGAAAATATTAACTTGAAAATATTGTATATAATATAATGTCTGTCTGTATGCTCCTTATTAATTACATACATTAATACATTAATCTTCTTTCATTGATAACGAAAAATCTATCTGGTCATTTGCAAAATGATAAAGAACTATATTGTTTAGCTTGATTTAATATACAAGTACATGATGGCAAATGTCGACATTATAGCTCATCTACCATATCGAGCGCCATAGTTCATTAATTTTCTTCAATTAATATAATAAAATAGTGGATAATTTTTTTATTCATCTTAATTAGTTCCACATCCTCAAGAGAAATTGTGAAATCGAGCTCGGACATCCTGTATATAAAATATTATATAATATATATAAAATATATTACATTATTCATGACACATAGATATTATATCGTATACGTAGCGTTCCAAGAAGCGTGGCATTACGTGTTTATTTGCCACTCTAAGTGCAAATAGTAAATCTCCAACGGCTCAATTAAATAATATAAATATGTTATTCTCCTATATCGATCCCTAAACTTACAAATATTTATTTTAGATGAGATTTTAGTTTTGCAGATTATTATGAGTCGGGACAACTTTATCGTTATCCCGACTTCCAAAAATTTTCAGACAATAATTATAAAATTATGTAGGACCCAGGCGCTTCCTCTTATACATTGCTTTCTCTTACTTATAACAGTAAGGAATAAATTTGGACTGCGAGAAAAGAAAACAATCGTGCGCACCGTAGCGGTAAACAATTCAACTAGTCTGTTAACTTAATTTAAAAAAACTACTAGGTATTTAGAAGAACACAGAATGTCTAGTAACATCTAAAATATCAATTGAATTGATAATTGAGTTGATAAATTCGGTTTTGATGAGGAAAATATAATAATAGCGCGAAATAATGAAGAAATTTTCTGCACAGAAAAAGATTTGTATTTATTCAAAACTGACATATACACGGTGTTTATGAATTCCACCGACAAACTGATTGGATATATTCGTGGTTAATAGAGGATCAATTTTTCATTATGTTTATTTGGTCAGATTTGCCTCGCTAAGGAGTTATCGAGTGTGAAAGTCAGTGAAAGAGAGTTAAGTTTATTATCGGTTGCTTCGAAAAGACAAGTTTAAAGCCATTATTATTGTTCTTCTTTTGTTCACATTACGCTATTTTATAGTATAACTCCTTGTCAAACAAGCGACATGACGCTTATTTGGTTCTCAATATCTTTCTGGATTTTTCCGCGATTGCCGTGTGACTCCAAAAAAGTGAAAATTACGTTTAGGCGTCGTTGTAACTGCTAACAATACTCAATAAAGTTGTTTTGCACTTTCTGTATCAATGTCTTCTTTACCATAACGTTTTTGACTGCATTGACTTTCACCCCCGATATCTCCGCAGCGAGGCAAATTTGACCAAATAAACATAATGAAAAATTGATCCTCTATTGACCACATCCTATCACTTTGTCGGTGGAATTCGTAAACATCCTGTATATATATTCATATTGACAAATATATTTTTTTATTGTTTCATATATAAGTAACGATATATAATTTTGTTAAAGGAATTAGATCCTAAGTTAACGATTCCTCGCTGTTCTCTCAATGGTACAAATATTTTATACTCCTATAGATATTTCATGTATTATTATACATTTATTATATTATTTATATAATATTTGGCTAAATTCTGAATACATCCTTCACGTGTTCATCTGCGCCTCTAAGTGCTAATAGTTCTCAACGGATTGATTAAATAATATAAAAATACATTATTCCTATATCGCCTATTAAAACATACAAAATCTTTATTTCAGATGAAATCTTATTTTTGCAGATTATTATGAGCCGAGACAACTCTTTCGTTGTTCCGACTTCCAAAAATTGGCGAAAATTCCAAGGATCATCCTACATTGCTACATTGCTTTCTCAAATCATAGTAAGGAATAAATTTGGTCTGTGAGAAAAAAAAACAATCATGCACCGTAGCGGTAAACAGTTGAACTAGTCTGTTAACTGAAATTGAAAGAGACTTTCCTATATATTTTGGAGAACACGGGATATATAATAACATCTAAAATATCAATTGAGTTGATACTTAAATTCAGTTTTTATGAGGAAGATGTAATAAAAGTGCGAAATAAAAATATTTCTTGTATTTCTATTAAATAATATAGTAATTGAATATCGGTCAAAAAGAACTTTTTTTCCTATATAAAATTGACGTTCTTAATAGATCTTTAAATAAATTAAAACATTAATATGAAAAAATTGTATATAATAGAATGTCTGTCTGTATGCTCCATATTAATTCCTAAATCCGTTGAACGATCCAGACTAAATTTTACTCTGTAAGACCATAATTACTCTCTAGTATCCTACGAGAAATATAGGTTATATGAAAGAAACTTGGACAGGACATAAGTGTATATCTTATAATTTTGTATTTTCTCTAATTAATTGTATTAATATAATTTAATTCTTTATAACACAAAAAAATAATAATTTTAATAGAAGTGGAATTCTTTAAATCTTAGAGGATTTTACTCTTATGTATGGCTTCAAGAGGATTGCTTTAAAATCAAGAGAAAAATAATTTTAAACACAATTCTTAAAGATAGAGGAATTTCATATTGAATGTACAGTACAAATCTATTTGTTCTTAATCTAAATTTTTTCTTATATATTACTTTAACACAAAAATATTTCTTCGGATTTAATAATAAATTTTATCGCATCCACACGAAAGAAAGATCAGAAAATTTTGACTGGGGTGCTTGTGTGTATCTATAGATATCCACTTTTAATGCCATATGGAAAAATATCAGACTCGGCTAAGATCGAACCTAGATTCTTCCCGCTTGTCAGGCAACCGCTCTTGCCACTGAGCTATTTAAGACTTCATGTTTGTGACATCTATATACTTAGTGAAAAATGACTCATTGATTAACGTGAAAATGATATCAAACTGACATCGGTTTAACGATTTCAACGTCGATTTGATTGAAACGTCGACAGTGAATTGACGATGGAAGCTCTAAGCGTGGTGCTTGGTTTCAACCAATCGTACACGAGAGTACGCAGCGAAACAACAGTTCTTCGCGTCTCTCGTACTGCACGTAAGACGACATTGTTTCAAATTAACATATTCCTCTTGATATAGAGGAACACAATTAGAATAATATCTTATAAATGCACGATGAGTGGTTCCCTTTAATGAAAAATGAATATGCTTTCTATAAGATATTTCTTTTAGAACATAGAATTAGAGGAAAATTAACTTTGTACGTGCTTTTTTTTGGGTGAAAATGTTTCTCTTATTTACGACTTATATGAATGAAAGAGAGCGGAATAAGATAAAGTTACGTTGGTAACTCATTGAATAAAATGTCTTAGTCACGAGAGATTTCCCTCCGACACCCCCGTGTTTGACCACCAGACGCCGAGGTATTAATTATTTAATGACATGCGGGGAATGCTGAAATATGCAAATAGTCGGCGGTTAGTGCAAGATTGATCGTATTTATGCCGGTTGAATCAGCGACGGAATAATGTTGTTACTTTCTTACATAAGCGCGGCGATTTCTTCATTACGCGACTAATCGCCGCCGCGTTTCCGTTCGCGACTCGTTGTCTCGCTGCCGATAGTATACACTCGTAGTCGGAAATAATGTCTGGTTTCTTTTGTAAATTTGGGAATCTATCCTTCTTATCCAGTGAAAGAATTTATTTAGTCCAATGAATAATTATATAGTTCAATAAAAAAGCTTTCTCATTGGACAAGAAGTATAAGTTCCTAAACTTGCGAAAGAAAACCAAACAATATTTTCGATCATGAGTGTACACATTCATCCGCGACATTTTACTTTGTTTGGACAATTTCTTTCGCTGGACATCGAACAATAAATCGGGATTGTTTGATGGATATAATCATTCGCTATTTTGCGCAATCTACATGTAACTTTCAGTGAATCGTGCATCTTTTCGCGACACCATTCAAACTACTTCATTGATCAAATCCGTGCGCAGAGAGGGACTCCTAACGACCTTTTATTAAATTATCTTAATTACGTATCTACAGAATTTTGAATTGTTTACATCCTTTATTAAATTATTTATTGCGTTAATTTATATTGCGTTAACATAATTAACATTCTTAATTTATAACATAATTAACATTCTTAATTAACGTTAATATGTTGATTGCCACGCTGATCGCATATTTTGATTCTCTTAATTTAATTCAACTAATTAAATTGATTTAATTTAACTAATATAAAAGAGAGAAATAGAAAATAAGTGAAAGAGAGGATATATATATATATATATATATATATATATATATTAAAGTTAAATTAATTAATATTGTATATATATGTTAATATAACATGAAAAATAAGTTATAATGCGTTCATCTTTATATATGTTCACATTATATGAACAAGAATGTCGACATTCCTTACGAGTTATTTTAACTATCTTCCATATATTTGTTTTTTATTATTTTCTATGTTATTTTCACATTGAGTCATATTACATTGAGTTAAATTAAAGTCAAATTAGCAAACACGAATATAAGAAAAAAATTGATGAGTGTCAATTAATTAATATTTGTAATTTATCGATAAGTAAGACACTACAACTGAGTTATGTTTATACAAAATTCAGAGTGTACTTTCTGCGACATAAAAAATATTAAAATTAATATTAAAATTAATATAAAAATTAATATTTTACTTTTTACTGTGCAATCATCTTTTTCGTTGATGAAGAATGACATGACGCAACAATAGTATCGCGTCGATAATAAAGTCATTAAGGACATATGTTTTCCGCGTCAATTATTCATCACGAGATATACATCACGAAAGAGCGCTCGCTTGTTGTATAATCCGCATAATCAGGCGACGGAGGTCGGGCATAAATACTCTGTTTTACGGTAACACATGTTATTCCCTGATGCAACTGTGTAGCTACTTTTAATTTGTTTATCGTTGTTTTGAACGATGTTTTGAGTTCCCGGAAGCGCGCGCAACTCGTATATATATGCACGTGCACATGTGTGCATATGAATGGCTGAGAGTGAGTAGTCGCAGATAACACGAAAAAGAGCGCATCGACGACGAAGAGCGCCTGACAAAGCCGTCGGTTGGTCACTTCCGTTCAGAGATTTGTTCGCGAGAGAGAAGGGGAGAGAGAGAGAGAGAGAGAGAGAGAGAGAAATAAAAAGATAGATAGATAGAGAAAGAGAGAGAGAGAAAAAAGTTATCTTTCTGTCCTGCGACTTTTCAACCTCGCAGGGACGCAATGCAGTTGTTCAATCGTCAATAGGTAATTACACAGCGTCGTTGGCTTTTTTATTTCCTTCGCCATTTTCGCAAAATTTTTCTTTTTCTTTCCATTCGTACACTGAGAAAAAATATTTGAAACATAGAGAATAGAAAACACTTTACAAAACTTGCTTATTTCCAAATTATTAATTCTCAAGCGCTTTTTAAAAATAGCTTATTGAGACATGCAATATATAAGTGTTGTACATTTAATTAATTATAATTATTTATTAACATTTTTCTTATAAAATAATAAGATTTCTTTTTTTATTAAAATATTAACGATAATCAATATTAAGTGTAGCGCGATATTTAGTGTATATATATATATATATATATATATATATATATATATATATATATATATATATATACATATATATAAATTATATATAAAAAAAGAAATTATGTAACTTAATATTTTAAGGCTATTATAATGGTGTAATCTCATTATACTTCTAAATGTATGAGTTTGGTAGTCAGTATAAAATATCAAAAATTGTAGCGCGATGTTTACACAGATATTTAACTAAAATGATCTGACTACTTACTTGACTAAAATAACTAAAGTGATTTTGGATTGCAGACGCGATTTTGCGATAAAGGTCCAATTGGACATTGCGCATTGCGACCCAAGAAAAGAAAATCGCAGTGCGATACATCGCAAAATCGCACATCCCTAGTGCGAAGTCGTTTCTCCGTGAGTGACCGATAAATCCCCCGAAAATCCTCCGAATTCGCCGCGGCGCTAACAACACACCGTCGCACGATGGCGGGTCGAGTTTCCGAGTTTAATTGAGAGCCAATTAGCATCACAAAAGGCCGACGCCGACGTGGGTCGGGTGTGGCGGCTGTGCGCGCGAGGATTAATTTGGCATACCTTCGCGGGACTTTCGCCCGATCGTTGTCCCGCTTTGATCGTTCGCGACGATGCGCTTGTAATAAATTCGCGCGCACACCAGCGATATGTTTCCCGAATATGCCGACGCGCCTTCTCTCCCTCTTCCTTCTCGTCTGTATCTTTCTCCCCGTGCACCGCACCGAACACACACGTTGTTTTAATGACGGTGAACTAAGTTCGCGATCGAGGTCGCACGCTTAATTAACGAACGTCGAACGGTCGCTGGAACTCCAAGAGAAGAAAGAGAACCAAGAGGAACGCGAGCAATCGCGTCAGCGCAACTTTCTTCGGGACGCAAGAATGTCCGTGCAAAATCCCTCAGGACCAATTTCTCACCATTTCGCGTTATTCTTCTTGTTGTTTTGAAATTGAAGGAGACGCTGGAATCGATGGCGAACTCCGTCGATAACGTAGAAAGATTGTCACTAACATGATCATACATATGTATTTACTAAAGATGTGCGAATCAAAGATTTTTTTTGTCGAGTCGAATCGAATCGAATTTCAGATTTTAATTTCGAATTCGAATTAAATCGAATCGATGAAATTCGAATCAAATTAAATCGAATGAAATCGAATCGAATCGTTGAATTTTTACTTAACATAAAATTTTTACTTAACATACTCATTGAATTCAACATGAAAATAGTG
Source organism: Odontomachus brunneus (assembly GCF_010583005.1). Lineage (NCBI taxonomy): Eukaryota > Metazoa > Arthropoda > Insecta > Hymenoptera > Formicidae > Odontomachus > Odontomachus brunneus. The sequence goes on from NW_022639646.1 coordinate 551,952, forward strand.
ACTTCAATATGAGAGAGATTACATTGATCATATGATATCAGTTCATTTTAAAGTAAGAAATATATAATATATTTCCAACCATGAAAGCTGCGCAACGACACATATCGGTCCAATAGTTATCGGTAAGAGTTTATCTAGAAGCCAATATCTTTTTTTAATATTTTTAAAGAAAATCTTAATGTATAATAAACTTTTCAAGTCAATTCTTTCAAGCTGATTCCCGTAAAGCTGGATGTCTTTAATAGTACTTCATTGACGTTAATGTGTGCGATCCGTATTCAAATCTTTTTGATTCAAAATTTTCGAATTGTTCGGATTCGAATTTCACTTTATTCGATTCGATTCGAATTCGAATAGTTCGCACATCTCAAGTATTTACGTTGACTGACAATTTGAGATATTAATTTTAATGTTTTTATTATTTTTGTCACATATTGAACAATACTCCAATTTGTTATAGTGCACTTTTAGTATGTAAAAGTTTTTGTGATTCTGTACAAGCAGTACGACGTAGTCTTTGCAGAAGAACGTCAGTATTGCATCGATAATGTTTGCAAGTATAGTATCTCCTTAAAGTGCCTCTAATCCGTTTACATATCCACTTATAATATAGTGTTGTTCTTGTCGAGTGTGACCTTGTCATGTTACTCCGCGGAAGATCACTTAATAAATCGAGTGCCATTGCTGGGGCGAGATGTCGAGAGCCGTCTGACATGTGTCGCGTGTGTTGTGTAAATAACTCGCAGCTGCGAGCTTGACAGGAAGTTATTGACGGCACTTTAATCGTGAATCGCTGTTTCATGATGAGAGACACACACACACAAAACATGCACACACGACGAGCGGGTCGCGGTTATTACTGCTAATTAAGGGCGTGTAATTGGGTTGCGCCGTCGCGGAAGGGTCACGTTGTTCTCATGAGACGTCTGCGTGGCATTTCATTCAACAAGATTACGCCGTTCTACCGAGGTTCATAATTTCCCCGCCAGCCGTTTCTTATTAGTCGCCGTTTTTTTCGCGCCTCGATGCGATCCTTACCGACGAGATAAAGAGAGAGAGAATGAGAAAGAGAGAGAGAGAGAGAGAGAGAGAGAGAGAGAGAGAGAGAAACAAATATTCTTGTTGAAATGCATTTGTCTTGTCAGGAAATCCAAGTTTCTTCCATGGCGGTATTGTCTTCATGTTTCAGTCTTAAAGATTCCGGGAATATTATTCTATCGTTTTTAATTTGAATGATAAAATATTAGCAATAACGGTGTCTATTTCAGATACCTGGTGGGTAAGTACTTAAATTACTGGGATATCTGAGTAGTCGAGTATTTAGTAAATTATTTTTATTGTTTTTTTTATATTATTGTTTTTTTATATACGTTTTAAGACATTCTATGAATAAAAGTATTAATGTAAGGTCGAAGCAAGAGATAAGTATATACTTTGAGAAATAAGTAGTTTTTATTTCAAAATATGTGAAAATAAAATATGAAATATCTGACAAAGTATTCACTTTTTATTGATCTTAATCTTAATACTTTTATACGCAAATTGATGAAGATATATTTATGTAAAAAAGAGATAATTGTAATAAGACAATTTTTTCCCTAATACCGAGCTAATTCCAACGAATTTAAATAACTGGACACCCGAGTATATAATTGCCCAGTTTATATTGACAGCATTAATTAATAAGGATTCTTTACAGAGTGCCCAAAAAATATTTTTACAAGATTTTTAAATTCGAAAGGTTACATTTCCGCTCTTTTATATTGCAGCTGTATTGATTGTTCAATTGCTAAAATATTAATTTGTGGACGTGCAGCGCGCAGTAATGTTTAATATCTCTTCTCTACAGAAGAGACTCTTCTCCGGGTGTTCTGAACCGGCAAAACCGACAGGGGAGGCACTCTGAGCGGATTATGTCCGAGTGTGTAACGAGCATGTGGAAATTAATCGCTGCGAAGTGAAAGCGTCGAGCACGGCACAGCAGGGCGAAAACGAGGCAGGGGGGAGCGCGGAGGACACAGGAAAAAAATGTAATTATCGACCTGCCCGCGGAGGGAAGAAGCTCTCGGACTAATGGTCGAGCCAACGGGAAGGGTGACTGTCAGTTCGCAACGCGGATGCTCTCGTTCTCTCTGCGAAATACAAGGATTCGACATTAGCGCGAGGATACTCCCGCAGTCGCCGAAGGGTCGGCTTCTCGACCAGCCGGTGAGTCGATTCGACGAGTGCGACGATAAAGTTTGAGAGTTCGACGAGTCGGGTGAAATTGAAAATCCAGTTGCCCAGAATTGGAGAAGTTACCTTTTTAAAAGTTACTCGTTATCGTTACTTGTGTGTGTGTTACCCGTTGAAACAAAAAACTTGTTAGTGTTACTCATTTTAAAATTGCTCAGAGTAAAATGTAAAATATATCATACGAAATATTCACTTTTCATTCTTTTATACGTAGATACGTAAAATATATTTTCGAAAGTAGAATATATTTATATAAAGAAAATATAATTCTATTAAACAATCTTTTTTTTCAGAGTATGTACCTAATTTATACTAGCAGCACTAATTGATTGATCCTTATAGGAAGCTCGAGGAAATATTTTTGCGGAATTCTTAAACTCGAATTGATTTATTTAAAACTCATTTTGCTCATTTGAAAAAGTAACTCCTTAGAGGAGTGAAGGATTTTTATATACAATTTTATATTTTCCTTTTATATATAATTTTACATAATTATATTGTAAAAAATCTTGCGTACAAATGTTAAAATTCCCTTGTGTTACTAATTTTTTATTATTATATTATATTATATATTCAATGTAAGACATTAATATACAACTGATATGTTATTCTTTTCATGTTTAACGTGTTATATTAATGTTAACTTCATAACTTAACAATTTATGTCATTTAAAAATATTATTTTAAGTTTTAATAATATTTTTTTAAATAATAATTATTTAAAAAATCAACATTTTTTAAAGTCACTTTGATATTGACAAAAGTTAAGGTGATCAGACGTCTCGATTTTTTCGAGACAGTCCCGATTTTTCACCCTTTGTCCGAATTTTTTCGAATGCTATTCGGGACACCGATTTGTCATCATTTTCAATGATTGTCAAGTAATTTTCGGATCTTTTTAACCCGCTCTCCCTTCTCCCGCTTCACAGATTTATGAAATTTCCCGAATTCAGAGCTGAGAAATCTGGTCACCTTACATATACCGCGAGGAGAAACGAGAAGATTACTTACAAATGACGTCTTCACGATACCCGGCGATCGCACATCGCTATTCTCGACACTCCCGATACTTATTTCCGTGCGAGACTTACTTTCGACGGGTTAAAGACGCATAAAATGCGGGCCGATGTTAGTCGTTGTGTCCACGGCGGTTGCTCGATGCAGAAAGATCGAGAATCAAAATGGTCGCGCGATTGTTGAATCGCGCTGAAAATATACGCCAATATATGAACGACGCCACATCCGAAGAGAACGCGCTCTATGAGATATTTCTCTCTCCGTATTTCTTTTCCTAATAAGTTGACGCAACCGCCCGAATATTCCGCATCTCTCTCACTTTCTCTCTGATTGTCATCGCATTTGTGTTAAATTAATATGAAAATTTAAGTAAATTTCTAAGATATTGGTGTTATATTTGACATTCTATATTTGTCAATTTCATACAAAATTTGTTTCAAGATAGTACTTGTTTCGTTTTTTGACATAATATATTTGTGTTTCTTTTTTAATATATCTGTTTTGTGTTAAATTAACACGAAAATCTAAGTGAACCTTCTGGGACATGTGAAATATGGCCGCGTAAACTAGAAAACTTAACGATATTAAAATTTTTATTGTACATATGTATTCTTTTTTGTTCACACGTCACTTGTCGATCCTGATTGAAGCAGCGCCGAATTACACCCAACCTTGACACAAAGCACTTCTTTATCCGGCGCGAAGGTTACACGAGCGTCCTCATAATGTTGCCTAACATTGACAATGCTGTCAGCTCACGAATAAAGTAGTTGTAACCAACGTTAAATGCATGGTCACGACATGGGATTGTGTCATTAGGCGAATTGCGAATTGCCGATTGCCGGTTCATGGTTAAGCACCGGCTCCTTCTTCATTGTGTCGCGGAAGCTCGCCGCTTCCCTTCGCCACCTCTCGTCCCGTCTCATCGCGTCGCGTCCTCATGGATGCCCCGAAGGTACGAATTTCTGCAAATTTCATGAAATTAGCCTCTCTCAACGAGATCGGTGCCCCGTATATCAGCCGCGGACAGCCCGTCGACAGCCGGCAGTCTTTATAAAGTTACGACGACAGCTAGTTTACGCGGCTCGTCGCTTACGTTTGCGGGCTTCGACATTAGCGGTATCGAAACGCACAACTTCTACAACCCCTGTGTTTTTGCGTGAGTGAACGAGAGAAGCATGGCCATCGAAACGTGCGCCCGTGCACTGTTATGCGCGCTCGTAATCGCGCTCGTCGTGGTGAACCAGGCAAACGCCGTAAGTCCTGATCCAGTTGTGATCGTCTCGGTGTGAACACCCAATCGCGTTCCACGAGAAGGAGAGCAGAGCTGGGAGGTTACTTTCTCGAAAGAAGCTCGTTAGGGGCGACTGGACGAAGTCGACCCAACAGTTATGTTGGCCATGAGCTTCATTTGTTGTAAGAGAAACAGTGGAGAAAGAGCGCAAGGAACTAATGCCGTTGCCAGATCATTACTAAAGAAAAGCAATGCGCAACGATAACGGCGGCCCCTTTTTCTTACTTAGAGACATTTTCTCTGTTCTGAGGGAGCATTTCGTAATTCTCTTCCCACTGTTGCTCTCGCAATGAATATATAAACGAAACATGACTAACACATGACTTTTGGGTCAACTTGATCCCCTTTTCCGTATGGTGCGCATTACTTATTTTCATAAATAACTCGTTATCAGAAATCAAGAAGCAACGAATAGTGCTGTCTTATGTCTCTCATGTCTTTTCTTTTTTTAAGTTTTTTTTATATAATTTGTTTTATACACATGCTATCCTCATTAATTGGACTCCTTCGTCAATTTTTTTATATAATATTTTTCATGTCAATGTTTCTTCTTTGTCGGAAATAAAGGCTGATGATGTACAAAATGTAAAAAATGATGATTTTGACCAACTTTATGTGCATTTACTTTAGAGATTCCAAATTTTTTTAAATATTTCTAATAATGTGTGTCCTCATACTGATCTTTCTCCTTAAAATCCAGTTTTAATCGTCTTCATATGATATTTCGTTTCCAAGATATAACATTTTAAAGTATACATCTTTAAGGATTTTAAAGAGAAAGATTAGTAATATGCGATGACATTAACAGAAATATTAAAAAAAATTAGTGTCTTTAAAATAAATGCATAAAGTTAGTCAAAATCATCATTTTTGACATATTTAGCTTCATTTATTTCGGAAACCTAATGTAAAACATAATGAGCAAATTCTGAGGCCAAATTCGGATTCAGCTCATGAAATTACATAGCAAACCACTACCAAATCTCAACATAAAACCATGCAGGCCTGTGTTACTGAACTATTCTATATTTGTATAAATAAACGCACTACATAGACCACATTAAAATAATTGAATTTTGTTGTAATTCAGGCGATGACAATGGAACAGATCGAGAAGACAATGGCGACAATGCGAAACAACTGCGCGTCGAAGGTGAACGCGGATATAGGTGAGCGGTTCCGCGATTTATTTTGTTAGATTCGTGAGAAAAACGACAGAGGATAAATGAGAGAGGAAAGCGAGGAATCTCGACGACGCAGTGGGGACATATAAACATTTGTTCAAAATTCTCTACCGTAATTTTTAATCGATCGAAACGAATCTTTTTTTGAAATTATAGGTAATAAATTTAAATCGATCGAAACGAATCTTTTTTTGAAATTATAGGTAATAAATTTAAAAGAAAACTGTAGAGCTGAAAAAAAACTCCCCTGAAATTTACAATATTAATAACAATCTAAAAATCATGACACTGAATTCGCATTCAAATCAAACTCCACACTTTTCTTTCAAATTTATTAACGATAAATTTCAAAAAATATTCGTCCTAAGTTAAGAATTATCGGTCTGTAGCGATTTTTGAACAGTAAATTTTCATTTGTCCTCACTGTGTGACGCGTTGAATAACGACGTTCGCGAAAACGGAACCGCGCATACAATTTTGCCAAGCAATTGCAGCGATTTTTGCTTTAATTACCATTCACGTCTTCCGGATATTACTAATGTCCGCGCGGACACTACTCTTTAGCATTGCGCTATTCTTACCGACATCGGATTTTCCCCAGCCAAACTTGCGTCATTTTTAATCTTCTCAGCACACCAAAGAGAAATTCAACAGTAAAATATTGAATGCAAGATATAGTTCAACTCGATTATAATTTTGTACAAAAAAAGAAAGAAATTTTTTAACACATTGAGATTTCCACGAATTGTATGAAAGTCCTACTAATAATTGAATTATTAGAGACACAATAAATTATTGTAATTCGAGATACGATATCTTTTGTTCTTTATCAGCAGCGCAACCAATTTTTGTAGATGTAATATTTAATTATACTTTATATATAGCTTCATATAAGACGCATCACCGATGATCACTACGATATTTAATGTTTTAAATTCGTTCAAATAATTATTTTTATCATTTCAAGTGTGACATATATGTTTCACTTAAATTAATTTATAAATTAATTAAAATATTAGCACACAATTATTACACACAACATTAATTTATTAATATTAATTTTATTAATATTAATTAATTGAAATTATCGCGCTTAATGTCTACCAAATGGCTTTCATTTAGTTCTTCTTGTTACTTCAAACAACTACAGAACCGTTACACATTTTTAATATTTTGACAAAAAAAATAGTATCAATGTCTATATAAGATTGTTGTCACTAATACCAAAGCAGCACTTACTAAAATAGTTTGCCTGACTATAAGTATTTCACTACACTATTACCGTGACAAATACCGAATGCATTTCTCCCAGTACTGAAATTTTGCAATAAAAATTGCTCGCCGAACCTCATCGCATAAGTAAAGTTTTCCCAACAATTGAATCTTGTCAGTAATTAAAACATTAAAAATATATTTGTATCTAATTTCTAAAAAAGTCTTTGAAATTTTGTAAAAAGATATCTCTTTATATATCAATCTATAATATTACTTAATAACTATTTAATTACTAAGATTCAATAATTAGGACATGATTCATTTTTGAGTTCAACTACTGATATAACTAGCATTATTTGATATATCTTATTAAAATTAATTATAATTGATATTTATTGATTATAATTGATATTTATAATTGACTCATTATAATTAATATTTATTGATAATATATATTTTATTTCTTATTATTTATTGATTGCTGACAAATCAACGTTCTATATAAACGTTAGTCTTTTTTATGATTTCATAATTACTTATTAATAAAAATGCAAAATTCACGCTTCCTTATTAGTTTAGTTACTGGGACATTTACCTTATCAACAGATTCAATTCGGCAATTCGCGTTGTTGAAATAAACAACCGAAGTTCTCCGGTAAAACTTATCGCAATTCATCGCGCGGTCGAGCGACTGACTCCATTACGCTTTGTGTTCTGCAGATATTGTTCTCGGAATTCAGAAAGGCGAGTTCCCTGACGACCGCCCGTTGAAGTGTTACACGCACTGCATAATGAAGATGATGCGAACCGTAAGCGACAAGCGACGTTATTTGAATGTAAACGCGACGGTGATAATTGCACACGATTAATCGCATTTTTCCTCTCACTCTACAGTTTAAAAACGGACGTATAGACGACGTGATGATGATCAAGCAGCTGGACATGATGATACCGCCCGATCTCGCAGTGTTCCTGAAGCAGAGTACTACAGCTTGCGCGGCAGAACGTAAGTATATCCGCGGCGTAAATGGACGCCTCGCTCCGGAGGAAAAAATAAAATTCTAAAAAACTCATTTATCATTTCGATAAGTATCTTTTATCTATTCATACGTAAACTCTTGGAGAGGCTTGAGCGAGAACTGCGCGGAAAGAAACGGATTGGGTAATTTAATAGACTTATAGTCCGCTAAAATCAGATGTTGTGGTTAATTAGATTATCTTGTGTCGCAAGCAGAAATCACGTGTGGAAGCAATTGTCAACACACACATACTTGCTCATAAAATTCATACATAAAACTTCTTAAATACTTATTAAATTACTTTCGTAAATATTGTATTGATTATTGCGACAGATCATCTCGTATTTCAAGCTAATGGAGTGTATGAAAAAAATCCTCACTCACTTACTCGACGGCGGTGAAGAAATATTTCGGTTAATTTTACGAAGAAGTGATTCGATTCCACTGCAGTTGTATTGATAAGCGTGTACCAGCCTTATTCAAGATTGGCATTGAATACAATTTTCTGTCGTGCTTTAACTAACTTCTATTGCATAAGCAATAACTGTAATTTATTAACGTACCAATTTCTTTTCTCGATACAACAGCTATTTCGACAGATACGTTTCGTTGAATATCCCAAATTTTCTCAAACTACTCTAAACAAAAAAATACTTAAGAAATAGTAAAATATTTTTTCGGTATTAATAACACATATTTACTTATACTAACAAAATATTTTTCACATAGGAAAACATACATTTTTTTGAAACTTTAGTTTTTTATGAAAGTAGTTGTTTATTCTATTTGAATAAAAAAGAATTTAAATTTATGTAAATATGTTATTAGTGTATATGTTTTTTTATTAGTATAAGAGAACCATCTGAAATAATACTCGTCGATTTTAATGAACGTTGGATTTTAATGAGCGTTTTAATGAGCGTTGTTTCAAATTAAAAATTTCTTCAGCTTAGTTTAGGATATTCTAAAACTGTAGAAAATAAATCAATGCTTTTCATGTATATTTCTATCAGCAATTAGAAGTTCAAATAACCTCTTAAAAAAGTGGAATATACGATTTCGAGCGAATATCATCAAAACTATAGAATATTTAAAAAAATATTTTCTATAAAAGTTTCATGGTTTCTATATTCAAAAGGTTTCTGGTTTCAAAAGTTTCTATATTCTTTGCAATAGTATATTCAGGTTTTCCAGATGTATTCAGGTTTCTCAACAATCAGAAAATTGGCTGTGCGCATATTAAGGCTGCAGATTTGCTAAGCTGACGAGATTTTTAGTTTGAAACAGCAAATCCGCGAGGAAGTTGATTTCGATTGTTAGGTTCGGTAATTCGAGTTGGAATCCGCGGACCTTGCGGATTTGTTTCCCACGTTTCGCGATTATCTCACTTCATCAGAGCGAGTAGAAACTTTTCGACGAGGTTACTCATGCGATTGTCTTCTAACTCGCAAAATGCAAGGCCCGCGTATTAGAATACACACACTGAGAATACTAAAATCCCTTTATATCCGCAGCTCCGACCGGCGATGATTGCGAGACGTGCTTCAACTTTGTCAAATGCAGCTACAACAAAGACTCAGAACATTTCTTCTTCCCCTAAGCGCGATCGTACTGACGCGGCACGGACCTGGAGTTGTGATCATTTCTACTTTAGAGCGGCATACGTAAAACGTAAAACAAGTACACGATCGCGTGGAATCTCACGGGATTAGGTCGCCGTGAGATTTCACGGCGATCATTTAAGGGTTGCGTTCGGAAACGTCACTACGCTGGAACGACAGAGATACGAGAGTGAGATAAGAAAAGAGAGAGGACGTGACGTTTCTGAACGTAGCCAAGGATGGAGGGCAAACGCGCGATGCACACATCGCACGTCTCCACTTTCGCAATTGTAATCTTCACGTGACGCGGAGACCTGTACAAATACATACAGTTTCCCCGAGAAAACCCCTCTCCCCTCCGCTGAAACGCTTCAATAAATGCAAACAGTTAAAACGAAACGTCTCGATGAATCCTAACGTCTTCCAAATTGCGCGCCCACGATGGAGAGCTTGTACCGAGTGTAAGGAACAATTATTAATTATTAAAGACAAAATGAAATGAGCGAGATCAATTAAGTTATTGCCAACTTTGTGTCTCGACAAGGGACGCGCTGTATGACGAGAAACACAACTCGTACGATCTTCCTGATTATAATTCTAAAGATAGAACTGTCGACAGTTGTCTATAAATAATTTGGATATATCTAAGAAATATTTTGCTTCAGCCAAAAAGAACATATATACGTCGTCTAAATTTACAATGTATCCGGTATCCTACAATTGATTTTTTAATAGAATTTTAATAAAACTCTAATGATCTTTTTCTTAATTCTGCCAATATCACCATGTACGCAATTATTTATATTTTTACTAAGAATTCTATCAGCGTCAGAATTTTAATCGAGGGGTATCGACATTGGCAGAGTTAAAAAATATATTCTCAAAGTTTTATAAAAACTAAATTTAAAAATTCAGTTATAGGATTCTAGAACATTATAAATTTAAATGATATTACATACATTTTGGCTCAACCAAAATATTTCCTAAATATTTTAAAGTTCATTAAATATCTTTTACTTTCATCCTAAAGTGAGACTACAAAAGAGCCGTTGCTTGTATGGCGGCCAATGAGTGCGCAAATAAATTTACAGCGAACTAATGTAATCCTGTACTAAAGTAACCTGTACAAACTAAAGACTCGCAAGGACTTCCTCCCTTTCCGGCTTCTTCCCATCAGGTTTCGTTCCACCGTATTATCTCGCAGCGCCGAGCACGTAATTAATAAATCCGTGATATTACTTGCGTAATGTATTTGCGATCACGTCGCCCATGACATCCGGCCATGACAATGGCAGCCCTCGGTGTCGCTATTTGCGCTAAGTATCGCTAATTACGTCGGCCGAACGATAATGTAGGCGTATCAGGACGTGCCACCTCTGACAGAAAGTGAGATCGAGATTGACGGTTCTCCCTCTGTGAAGCCGTTCACTTTACTGTCTATAAAAGCGGCCGGACACATTTACACGCGACACGATACTCCAAAAGAAGGTCCAGCTGCCAGAACCGGGGCCGTTGCACACGAACGCAGTACAAAGGGAAACGTAACAACTGGGAAAAGATTAACGGGATCGGTGCGTGAGGATGAAGAACGTCATTCTCTTTGTCTCGTTCGTTTTGGCGACGAGTCTCTTTTGGAATGTCGACAGCGTAAGTCTCGCGATAAGAACACACGCGTGTACCTAAATGGTGTTTATTGAGGCAACGTTGTTTAGATTTGTGAACAAATCAGATTTTTATATTTTTCTCTCTCTCTCTCTCCAGAGTTTTATAAGAGTTAAACAAAAAGATGGTTGTAGAGAGTATCATAATACGTCGTTATTTAACCATTTACTTGGCAGATTTAACAAGATTCAAGGGAAACGTTTTTTGAGCTTTTAAATGAATGAGCGATGTCTCTTGAGTGCAATTATATTGTTTTCCAAATGCAATTTGGAAATGTATTTTTTGAATTTTAAAATGTCTTTTTTGAGGAAATTTTACTCAATATTTATAGTTCACGTTACATATATTATAGAATATCAAATAAAATTTCCTCAAAAAGGGGTTTTGGAATGCAACTCTAGTGGCGAAAATCGAAACTATTGAGACGAACAAAACTAGAGAACCTTTAGTAAAAAGAATCACCAACTTGGTCATATGACCAGCTACTCTGCGATTGGCTGGCATAAACATGTACGGATTTGGACATTGCAAATGTCAATGCAGAACAGATGGTTATCATATAACCATTTAAGATAACTAAAATTTAGAATTTTATTGAGTAGCATAAAACCTCAGTATTGAATATTCTAAAATTAAGAGTACCGAAATAATACATATTATGTTTAATCAAACTGTCTGCCATCGCGTTATTCACAATTTTCAAATAAAAGTTTGATTCCACGTCTGTGAAATTGTTCAAATTTGGAGCTAATAAAATCATCAACAATTCAACAAACTTCGTTGATATTAGCTTCAAGATTCACTTCGATCTTATTCCTGACATTAACTACTTTAAATTCGGAGAAGCATCAACGATAAGTGACACATACAGTGAATCGGAATTTAACGACTTTTCGATCTCTTTCGCAGAAAAGAATGTCCTTTGAAGAGATCAAAGAGACCTTGCAACCGGTGAGGAAAATCTGTATCGACAGGGTGGGCACCGATCCGAGTACGTAGCAAATCAAATCGCTTAAACTTGAAACAGAATAACTATGAAGCCTTTTTATTTAATTTATGATTTTATCGTATTAGTTTGGACTCTACTTAGAAGTTTAAATGTTTATAATTTTCGAAGCATTTCTAACTATAGAAGCATTTTTTCAAAGAAATGTTCCAAGTAAAGTTTACTTGTTTTTTCCATAGAATCCAGATATGTAACATTTTATAGGAGGTTCCATTTGAAATTATGAAGTTACTCCCCGTCTCTCTTCAAGAAGGAGCGGAGGCGAATTTTTGTTTACATAGAAAGACTCCTTGAATACATAAAACTTTCTCATGAAGAACTTTTTGACCAACTCCTTTTAGAGTTATTGGGTGGTCACATTTTACTTGGACCATCCTATATATGCAATTCAATATCTAACGACTGTGAAATTTCAATTTTTCTCTTGGGTCGATTCAAACTAAGATCCGAGCTAAGATCCAAACTAAGATTACTTTATTGGTTCTGTTTCGCTTGCGGCACTCATTTTCATTGGCGGGAAAGTACGTCAAGTCGTACTTGCCGAGCGGAAACAATAAATCGTTAGTAAACCTCGTCTATAGGCGAGAGCAAGGCGATAAAGCTGTAATATTGCACTGTGACCCAGAGATGATCGATGAGGCGAACAAAGGTAACTTCGTGCCTGACCGGAAGCTGCAATGCTACTTCAAGTGCATGATGGTGATGACGCGAGTCGTGAGTAAAAATCTCCGAGGAGTTTCTCGCTGATAATAATCATAGATCTCACGAGAAGATTCTTCCGCGCGAATCCAGTAACTCAGATCAAACGCATATCCACATTGAATTCTGAAACAATCGTGAGAAAAAGCGCCGATTCACGTCTCAGTGACTTACATCGCGTGGTCTTTATCAGAATACTTCTCTAATCCAGTTCAAACGTGATCTCGTCGTAAAAAAGGACTCAACCGTACTGAAACTACACTAGAATTATTTTTTTTCGGAGACAATGTCGCGTTATTTATTCCAAGTTATTGGCGATTGCCTCCCCATTGCATCCCGATTTATTTATTGCAGATGACGAAAGACGATAAACTAGTGGAGAAAATGTTTATTAATATCGCGGAACTCATGGTGGAAGAGAAATATACGGAACCATTTATGCAGACGATAATAAATTGCAAGGAGATTGGTGAGTGAAGCTTACTTTCGCGATTTAACTCTTGGTTAAGCGCCTATGTGAGATCAAAACCATGTCAATGCGATTTAAAACTATACGCTACATTAATCATAAATAATACGGTATAAAAATGGCAAATTGCTTAACAACCATAAGTTATCCACGAGATGTGCGAATCAAAGATTTTTTTATGCCGGATCGAATCGAATCGATGAAATTTCATCAAAATTGAATCGAATTGGAACGTTGAAAGAATGTTTAATTAACATAATCATTAAATTCAACATGAAAATAGTGACCTCAGTATGAGAAAGATAATATTGATCATGTGATATCAATTCATTTTAAGGTAAGAGATATACAATATATAGTCGGTAAACGTGTATGAAATACAGAATTATTTTATTAAAAAAAATTTTTTTTAATAAATATAATAATAATATAATAATAATATAATGTAATTTTAAATTTTTTAATTTTTAAATTTTTAAGCTGCGCAACGACACATATCGATCCGACAGTTGTCGGTAAGAGTTTATCTAAAACCATTATCTTCTTTTAATATTTTTGAAGAAAATCTTAATATACTTTTCAAGTCATGCTAATTCCCGTTAAGCTGGATGTTTTTAATAGTACTTCGTTAATGCTAATGTGTGCGATTTATATTCGAAGCTTTTTGATTCAAAATTTTCGAATTATTTGGATTCGAATCATAAGGATTTGAAATTGAATCGAATTGAATTTTACTTGGATTCGATTCAATTCGAATTCGAATAGTTCGCACATCTCTATTATTCACGGATCCTTGATACATTCGCTATGGTAATGTTTCGTCCTAAACACTCGCGGAACATGCATTGATATACATTGTCCCGAAAGATGGAAACCTCGAGCAGTTCAGAAAAAATTAGACAATTTCCCAGAAAATCATAAAACCGAAATCCTGATATCGAGATATTTTTCCTGAAATATATCTTGCTCCGAAAAATAATAATAATTATAGTAATAATTTTTCAGTTATTCTCTTGTTGTGTTGATTTCGCTATTTCACCAGCATCCTATTCAAATTGGCAAGACAACCAGCACTTGCAACTATTTAAGTTCATTAGTTGCAAGTTTTGTTTGACCGAAAATCTTGTCAACTTAAATAGAATTCTAGTAATTTCAATCGGAATTTCTGGTTTATTTATACTGCACCAAACATTTGGTTAATCCAACCAAAATTTTTTCTGTGTAATAAACATCTTTTTATATATGACCTCAAGAGGATTCATTTAAAATTAAAAAGAAAATATTCTAACGCTAAAAAAGGAACTCTAGTTGCAAAATTCTATTTTCTATAATTTTGTATTTCAAACAAAAACTTTTACTGAAAAATATTCCTCTTGTCTTGAAAAAATTTCTATTAAGAGAGAGAGCAAGATTTATACTTATAGATAAAAGACAAAATTCTTCTAACATTAAGAATATTCCTTTTGGAAGAATCTACTTGAAACCATATAGAAGAGGATATATCCTCTAACAATAAAATTATATTGTTTGGATACTGTTTTTCTGTTTTCAAGACAAACTGTCGTTCAACAAGAAGCAACTATAGTGGCGCGTAATAGCGAAATGGTTTAATTTCTTTTTTCTTGCAGCTTTACAGCCATTGGAAGGATGTGAACTGGCATACGAAATATTGAAATGTTTCTACGAATATAACCCATCGGTAAGACGCATGCGTGCATGTAAATATTATTTTTATTGCTTTGCAAATCTTCTTTTCAAAAGAAGAGATGCGTTGCAAGCAAAAATTTAAAAAACTGTCGCCTTTTCAGCTCACGTTCTTGCCTTGAAGACATCCGCCTTCGTAGATCCTTCGGTACATTCGAACGACCGAAATGTTTTCTCGTCAACGCGAAGGTAATTTGTTCAGTTTGTCGAATAAAACAACGTAAAGCACCTGACATTACTCGGCATTGTACTTCAGAGTCAAGAAATACACGAAATACGTATCCATCACGTAAATCCAGTATTCTTTTTTCTCCTTTAACACTAAAACTACCGACAATTAATGATTTACTTCTACCACAGCGATCATAATAAGATTTTTGAAAAAAGAACATAAGAAGAAATGTATATTTTTTATCTTTATTTAAAATTTTATTCTTAACGCCAATTAAAACTATAAAAATAAAATTATAAAATTCACTATTATAAATTTGAGTAACTTATATATAAAAAATATAAAAAATTATAAATCAGTAGTTTTTTCTGTTTCAACAATTCTATTGTTGACAAAAAACACGATAAAGAAAACGTTAACGAAATCATCGGATAAAATTCTATTTCGAATACTTTGAAGTTACGCAACGGTCTTCGCGACACTTACCGTACAGTGTCCGTGAGTCTCTTTTTTCCTCTCATAATTATCGGAACAACATCTAGAGAGACCGAAGCACGAATCAATCGGTCCGATAGATTTGCTACAATTAATTAATAGACGAAGAGAGATACTTTTTGACGTGCAAAATGCAGCGTTCCAGGAAGGATGCGGCGCGATTGTCCAGAAAAATGGCAGCTCGCACGAATGTGCAGTTGATTGATTGTCGATTTTCTCGGAATAAGATAATACGTATAAAGCGTTACGATGTATACTCGAGCGGAGTTTCACACGTGACTCGAAATAGCGCATTAATATAATCGACAAGGACCGCGTAGGAACGGTCTGAGAAAAGAACCGGGTGAGAATTGCACAAACGCAGAGACTTGCGACTTATCGCTTTAATAGGAATTCGCGACGGTAATTGTTGTGAACGTGGAGAACAATGTTGTAGGAGAATTAACAAAGCAACAAAGGAATTCGTTTCGTCTCTGCATGCGCATTGCACGAATTTCCGGAATTTATAAATCTCTTTTCTAAATCGACGCGAATTGCGTCACTCGTAACATTTTTAACATATTAATTTTGTGACAAATATATTAAGTATACATATATATATATATATATATATATATATATATATATATATAATGTGTGTGTGTGTGTGTGTGTGTGTGTGTAAACATATAATATAAATAGATATTATATGTTGAAAACTACATATTAAGAAAGGCAATTAAATTATATCATTACAATAACATTCTATTTTAATAGCCTTTTTTCATTAGTGTTCATAAATTGATGTAAATAATTGTGAACACGTTTGTAACTTAACCCAAGAAATTTTCCTTTGCTCCAATAATAAATAAATAATCGCAAAATTAACGTGATATGTAATATACCTTTCAATTACAATGATTTTGTCACATTAATTTTATTGTTTATTTATTGTTCATTTATTGGAACAAAAACAAGGTTTTTGGAATATTTCACAAATGTACTCAATCGATTACAAATTATACGATTGTATTGAAGAATTTTCTAAATTTCGACACAAAGTGGACAACAGTTAATTAAAATGAACAAAAGTACATTAAGTCGCAACGACGAGCAAACTAAAACAAAATAAATTAAAATCAAATTTAAATCAAGAGAGAATGCTTATATATATATATACATATATATATATATATATATATATATATATATATATATATATATATGCCTATGCTTTAATGGTTTATAAACATCTGTGATTACTGTGTTACTTTTGACGGCAATGTTATAATCGTTACTCATTGTCAGTCACTTATTGTGTCAAATATATACTGTGAAATGTTGCGCAAATATACACGTGGTAATAACTATTGTCACCAGGAAAAACATACTTACTCAATTCCCAAGAAAATTATCAAAACATATTCATTACGACAAAGTAAGCGTCGAGTTGAATTGCCAAATTACTGAGTTGCATGTTCTATTACTTAGCCTTTTTAACTTAATTACAGCTTGTGTATTCCAGTTGGCATTAATTTGCATATTATTATCCCATACATACATTGCACTTTCGTGGAATATAAATGTCGGATGCGAAAATGTCAAACACGACACACGCAACTCATTTCTTTTTGCCGTTTTATTCATGTATTTGTAAAAACAACGCTATTCTGTATAAATGTTAATTAGGTAACAAGGCAAACAATATGTTGTCTAGTAAACTGTATTGTGGCGTACACGTCACTTTGAATCGGCTATAAATACGCAGCAGCAGCTAGGATGCCACACAGTATGCAATAAAAAGCCTCTCGTATCACATTTGATATTTTCTTGGATATACTCGAGGAAAGCAGAAAAAATGCAGATTTCGGTGATTATTATATCTGTCCTTGCCATCGCAGTAAGTAGGAAGAAATACATGTGATATCTCATAATCTATTATGATATTTCATATATGAGCTTAATTGTGGCACCTACAATTTTGAAAACAAATCGATGAATTAATTTCTTAATTGAAATCTATTTTAAAAGTTTCAAAGCTGTTTCAACTGTCAATTCGTTTTAAGAGCGTCTTAACGTTTTACTTTATCTATATAAAACATAAAATATTTTTAGATTATGCACACAGAAAATGATCATTCTACTACTGAGAAAAGTGTTTACTAAGTTTTCCGTCTTTCAAGTTATGGTTATCTTCAACAAAGAATTTATTATTTTTATTAGCAACAATCTTAAAATATACACCATAATATATACCATAAATCTTAGAAAAGTTCATTATTATGTAAAAAATAAATTTATTCTCTTTATAAAAATATTATAAAATTTTATCGAAGAAAAACACACACACTTGGTTCGAGTCTATGTAATAAAAGAGTAAAAATTATTTTGTTCTAATTTAATATTCTTCACTAAAATTCTGAACTTATTAAGATTCAGAATAAATTTTAAATAAATTTAATGATTATAACGAACATTCTAATGATAGATTTATAACTTATATTTACACTTAGATTTAATATTTTCTTCACGGAAAAAAAAGATTTGGTTGAATTAACCAAATATCTGGTCGAATATGAACGATCCAGAAATTCAAATTGAAGTAACCCGAAGTTAACTGTTTAAGTTAACAAGATTTTTGGTAGACTAACCAAACATGGTTATTTAATCAGACACGTCTTTTACTCTCTGGTTAAATAATCAGACATGTTTGGTTAGTCTACCAAAAATCTTGTTAACTTAAACAGTTAACTTCGGGTTACTTCAATTTGAATTTCTGGATCGTTCATATTCGACCAGATATTTGGTTAATTCAACCAAATCTTTTTTTTCTGTGTTGAATGAAGTATTAACTACAACGATTGCATTCGATTACTGATCCAAGACGAAAACATTTTCTACATATTTCAACGTAATTTATGCTTTTAGATGATGGCTTACGGTTATAACGCTGACAAGCTGAAAAAATTTTACGACGACTTTGCAATGTGCAACGAGAAATTGGGCACATCGCCGAGTGAGTATTAAAATTGAGAATATTAAGAAAAACTTGAAAAAGAAAACAGAAAATAAAATAGTTCTATTTAACAATTTTATTTTATAATCGAAGATTAGAGAATCGTGTTGAGAATAATATTGTTCCTTATGTTGAAGACAATCTTATTACACTACACTTGGAACAATTGAAAAGCTTAGTTCAATTTTATGTCTTTTCGATAATAAATCAGTTTAATTTAGATGACAGCAGCATATGAACAATCAAAAGATAATAGACGACTCGACAGTAATTGCTTGATTAATGAATAACTTGCGACTTCTACGCTAATAACTATATTATAATCTTTAATTAAACCAGAATAACTGAATTAGAACAAAAGTCATAGTTGGCTTATAAAATGAACCGAATAGTTTGAATGACCCGATAAATTGTTACTAATTGTGGTTACACAGACATCTATAATATACTCATAATAAGATCATAAGTCTTGACTCCTTAGACGTCCCGCTGTATAATACTCGTATAAATATGTGCACACACACTGTTTCGTATGTACATATATTTCGATTCAGTAATCTCCTAGATGGAGAATTCTTATATTTAAAGAATAACTGCATGTCAATTGCGTCTACTATTATAAATACTCGGTAATCGCGTTATTTAAATACATAACTTGTGGGTGCACTAAATTTAGGAAGTATATATCAGTGAATGCTTTACTATACTAGAAAAAGAACTACAATGGATCGAAAGAGAATGAAAGATATAGAAAACAATACCCAGCTCGTCTTTTTTTATTGCTATCTTCAGGCTGAAAATTCACTACGTCCAGCGAATAAAGTTGTGAGGAATGTGGAAGATGTGTATGTGTGTGTGTGCGCGCGCGCGTGTGTGTGTGCTGTGTGTGATAGCAAATTAAACTGGTATAAACCGAAATATGAAAAAATTATAAGAATTTAGCAACTGTCAACTAAAGCCGAACTGCAGTTATACATATAATATTCGAGTTATTTACTATTCGATAGTCTATTCAAAGTTAATTGAGCCGAAAGTTTTGTAAAACTAACATTAGCAGTAAAGAACATAGAAAACCATTAACGAGTTAAAATTCGTTGGACAGAGACAGAAATGGTCGTTCATCTACCCATTGCTTTTCTTTTAGTATTCTGGCATTAGGCATCGCAGTTCTCTTTCCAATGTAATATAAAATTCACTAGAATATATAGTTTATAATAAGAGCGAGTATATTGTATATTATGGACACCTGTGGCTATCCTTTTAAAAATTACTTTCGAGAGTTTCATGTACTTTATAAGAGGAGCAACAATATCACTGTGATTAGTGCAGATTAGTTTACTTTATTTATAATAAACAAATTTCAAAATCTCACAAATTCCTTATAACATCTGGATTGCGTTACAGCTGAGCCTAGTGCCCAAGCAATCAATTGCGCGTTGATTAATGATGGCGAGGTACGTATATTTATATATTAATGTTTACAGTCTCCGTAAACTCTGAATTTAAACGATTGAGTTTCAATATATTTTGATCGATTACGGTCTATCTCACGAATAAAAACAAAAGATAATTGTGATATCAATCCTATTGCAAATATATTCTCTCGAAAAATTATTTCTGTCATGAAATTACAATTAAACTCATTGTGGCGTGACAATACTATTGAAAAAAAAGCTTTGCTTATATATGATATAAATATATATACAATAAAAATATAGAAAGTCACAAGTAATTTAGACCAAGTATGTAATAACATACATTTAAAAATACATCACGTGAAAATTTTGTTAATTAGATACGTAAAAGAGTTACGCTTATTTAAAACTGCGTTTATCAAGTAAGTGCCGTCTTCCGAACTTTTAGGACTTTTTTCCGTTTCAGGATAGTATTTCAATATATATGCAACATAAATTACAGCGAATTTCCAAAAATTTTATCTCATCAAATTACTCATTAAAATAATAATCATAGTCGTGATATTATCTATTTCAGATCCTTAACGCGAACGGCGAGATTATAACTGAGATAGCTATGCAGAAACTTGACGATCTGATCTCCGATCCGGACAAATTAAAACAGGCGCGTGAGATGCATACGAAGTGCTATAAAGAAGGTAATTTATTTGATTGACGTCTTCGAAAATAATTTTTGTACCTGCTCAATAACTTTTAATTGCAGTGGTTGAAAGTGGAGTGACCGGTAACGAGCAGACACTGACAATGATCACGTGCAGTATGCCAATTATGGGACTGATTGACAAACTGAAGTAAAAGAGCCAACGAGATATTTTTTCACGTAAACACTAGCTGTGTATGCTGTTTTCGGAATTATCTGTATAACCCTACGTATATATGATTTCCTTTTATGCCAAATTGTATGTACGTGCTAATGATTAAATAAAATATATTTGACGAGACAAAATGAATCTCTAATGGATATTCTTAATCGAAGAAGACAAACAATAATTATCATGTACAGATATATTTTATCACATATGACAACAATAATATAAATATTTTAATAAGACTATAATGAGTCAATTTTCATTTTTTTGCTAGCATAGACATTCTATTAAAGACTATAATGAAGAAATTTTCATTCCTTTGTTAGCGCAAACCTTCTGTTGAAGCACTATCATTGTTACTCACGACACACACAAGAGTTGTTTCTTACGATGTATTTTAAATCAAAACTCGTTTCTTCTTTTCACTATGTTTTCCATCGTTTTTGTATCTTGACTTTGAATATTACTACAAGTTAGAAAATTTAGCATTTTCAAGTCGAAATGATAAAAAATTTGAATCTTTCTTTAACATTATTATTGTAACGATGATGTAACAAGTTTTAATATCGGCATAGTGATCTCAAATACATCTTAAAAATTGAGAATAAAAATAAAACGCTAATCTTAGGATAGTATAAGGAACATAAGAACGACGAATTAAAATATCTCAATATTCGAGTGGCCAAGCACTTTATTCTTTAATTGCACAAGTAGCTAGATGATATTTGATTTGTGATCAATGGCCAAGAATACACAATAAAACACCATTCAAGTAAGACACCATTCAAGTCACCATTCACACCTAACGAACTGCAGCGGCCGCATTGTGGATGTGTCTATATATCAAAATAAAAAAAGAAAAAAAAGACGTGTGCAGAGCAATACATAATCAGAAGAGGCAACTGAAATAAGAAATAAAGCAAAGTAAAAACCTATGTTATAGTGCAAATCCTTCGAATTATACGTAACTATAAAATCGTGAACCTCCGAATACAGACAACGTGCTTATATATGAAAACATACGAGAACTAACAAAGATGTGAACAAGTCGAAATAAAATAGTAAAAATTTCAAATTACATCTGTTCAAATAAAACACCGTAGGCGCTACCAAGTTCTGTATCTTTTTGTGCATTGAGGCCGTGTTTTTGTTATTTGATAAAAATCATTGCCACTATCAGTCGTTTCAAATAGAACGATTTCTCATGCGCAACTTTAATGTTAAATAAAATCATGGTTGTTAGCAATATGGTATTCCTAGACAACACACAAATCCGATGTCAAGTCTCCAAGCAATCTATAATGTTCAGAAATTCGCGTTGACAATTATCTGCCCGTTTGTCCAACATAAGACGCATCACAATTTCCGCATTGCGATCTATACACAACGTTATTGCGTGAATTATTAGGAAGATCGTCTTTATGTACAAGTATGATCCCAAATATTTTTACTCAAACACGAATATGCAATGTTCATATCCTTGTTTACTATATTGTCAAGTCTTACAGAAATCAAATCCAAAAATGGAATGGTCAAAAAAGATTTGGATGAAGGTGTCAAAGTATTACGGCTATTTTCAATATGAACGTTGTATTTACCGAAAAATACATTAATCGACAATAAATTGTTCTAAAAATTAATTGCATATATAGTTCTAAAAATTAATTGCATTAATTGGTAACCGTTCTTGATTAGAGTGCGAATGATTAGATCCAAATTTTTTTTTTTTGTTAACTAGGATGTCTGAGGATGACTTTGATAACAAGGCTACGTCGACAAGGTTTATGATGGTGTTCTTTCTTGACATAAAGTATGAAGAGAAATAAAATTTAAGTAGTAGCCAAAATTTCTTGGTTTATAATACCAATCAAAAGTAATTGTGTTATTAGAAACGATAAGAATGGAATCTAAAAAATGTATCCTGTCGAACCAATCTCAACCGTGAATTGGAGACGTGGATGGAAAGAATTAAAAATAAACAGGATCTTACTAATATAATCGCCTGAAGCAGCCAAAATGATACCATTTACATATCTAAAATAGAAAGATAAACGAATTAGTATTCTTTTGATCGATTTCTCTTTAAGATTTTGCCAAACGACGTCCGAAATAACCGGAGATAACGGGAAGCCTAGCGGATTACCAAAAGTTTGGCGGTAAATTATACCGTTGTAACTAAAATACAGGATCGATTTAATGTTTATTGCGCACGTAATATGCGTTCATTCTGATTGGTGCAGTCGGAAATTTTTATAATATTTCACCTACAAAAACCTTTTCTTTATCGCCAATTAATTTCAAATTGAAATTACACATTTGCAATGCGGATCGCGGACATCACAAGCGCAGATTGAAATAAAGCTAATAAGAAAATGTACGTGAAATTATAAATAGCCTGATATGTACATCTAATGCTCGGTCACGAATCTTTTATAGCATAAATACGTGAATCGGTGACAATCATTATAGATAAATGTTGCTTATTGCAGCCTACATATTACAAACGCAATCTGATAGACAAACGAGCATCGCTTGTGTGCGTGCGTATATGTGTGAATCTGAATAGTTTGCGATGCAAATGCGGCTTGATGAACAAACTCATTCGCTTATGTACGTGCATACGTGTGAATCTGCATTTTAAAAAATCTGAAAGTCTGGGCGAAAATAAAAGGACTTTTTAGCGGGCGAGATTTCGAGATCTCCATATTGTCTGCACCAATCAAATTTGGTGCAAATTACGCGCGCGCTAAACATTATATAAGAAAACTTTTATTAGTTTTTCGATTATAGTTTTCGTCCTTGAGATATTTGACTCGGACGACTAATCTACCCAGAAGTTGTAAATACACGTGTCGCTTTGTTTTGTACACATACTGAGCGTTGCGCCGCGACGCCATGATTGCCACATGTGTTTGTACAATATTTCACATTTGATACCATAATTGACAAGGAACATTCGTGAAGCGTGTGAATCCGATTTTGGCTTATGGTAATTATTTACTTTAAGGAACTCACCTTCGATTCACTTTGATTTTGATATATATTATCAAGGACACTCTCCTAAGTAACCTTCAGAAGGTTTTAGCCGTCGCTTATTGTCTGTTAAAAAGTTGAACTTAGAAAAATATATAACAATTTCTCGATACTGTGTATCGTTAACGCACACACACACACACTGCTCGCTAGCAACGCGCTCGCCCGCCCGACAGGGCGAGCTCGCGATGGATGCGTATGTTTCTATTATACAGGATGTTAGTTAAGTATGTTGCCGTACTCAACAGAGCGATTCTTTATTTCAAATAAAAAAGTTCATATAAACATGTGTCCTAAACTGTTTAGTTTCCGAAATAAAAAAGTTTAAACGTGTAGTAATAATCTGTTTCGTTTAGAACAGCTTCCTCTAGTATTGGTGTTCTAACTGTCATAAGCTTTCCGAGATCAACAGTGTTCCTTACAAAAGAACCCTTTTCTCGAAGATAGCGATGAATATTCGCAAATATTTTACGACATGGTAAATTACGTTGGGGATATCTTTCTGCATAAATACACCTTACCTCACGTGAGTTACTATTTGCAAGACCGTAGGCAAAGTGCATATCTGCCATTTCAAAATTTGTAAACTTAGATATAATGAAATCAATTTTGATGGACTGAAACAATTTGGTCGTATGCACAAGCTAACTAACCCGCAACAACATCAGAACTGAAATTTATTTTTGATTTTATGACTTTGACTTTGTCACTTTGTTTACAATCGTATGAATGGTAACTTATGTAAAGCAAGGCTTATTTATGCAGGAAGATATCTCTAACGCAATTTTTATCGTTTCGTCAAACATTTGCGAACATTCACCTGTATTTCGGAAACTGAGCCGTTTAGGACACATGTTTATATGAACTTTTTTACTTGAAATAAACCAAAGAATCGCTCTGTTGAGTATGGAAACATATTTAACTAACACTTTGTATATACATACGCACCCCCTCCCCAAAAATCTAACCCTAACCAATGTTTATTTATTAACAATGTATGTATGCGCACGCAGACGACCAGTGTGTGTGTATGTGTGTGCGCGCGTGTGTGGGTGCGCAGCAGGTATCTTCCTAGCTTACAAATTCGATGTTTTTGTATATACGGTGTCCAAAAATTGCATTCATTTTATGCAACTTTTTTTTATAACTTTTTAATAAACAACGAGCGACGGCTAAAACCTCCTGAAGGTTACTTAGAAGAGTGTCCTTAATAATATATATCAAGATCAAGGTCATCGGAGGTGGATTCCCTAAAGTAAATAATTATCCTTGTCAGTTATATTATTAATTGTATACTGTGAAATATTGCGCAAAAACACGTAATAATTATTCTTACCAGAAAGAATAGATTTATTCAATCTCCAATTCAATTATTTATGGTTACGACAAGTAAGCGCCGATTTAAGTTGCCAAATTACTGAATTGCACGCGTGCTCTATTAACTAATACAACTGTAGCTCGTATACTTGTGTATTCCAGTTGGCATTAATTTGTATATTATCCCATAACATACATCGCACTATCGCGGAATATAAATATCGGAAGCTGTCAAACATCACTCACACAACTCATTTTTTTGATATCTTATGTTTGTATTTGCAAAAAAATCGTCATTCTGTCCAAATATTAATTAGGTAAGAAGGCAAATATGTTGTTTAGTCAAGTGTATTGTGACATATACGTCACTCTGAATCGGATATAAATATGATCGGCAGGAGTTAGAATGTCATTACGGAATAAAAAACCTTCTCACTCGTTCAAAACTCGTTTCACATTTGATATTTTCTTGGATATACTTAAGAAAATCAGAAAAAATGCAGATTTCGGTGATTATATCTGTGCTTGCCATTGCGGTAAGTAGCAAAAAATACTCGTGATACTTCATAACCTTTCGTGACACTTCATACATAAACTCACCATCAATTTTGATATCAAATTGATGAGTGGATTTCTTAACCACTTAAATTCTAAAAATTTTAAAACTGCTTCAACTATCAATTCGTTTTAAAAGCATCTTAATGCTTTATTTGATCTATAGACATAAAATATTTCTAGATTGACACAGAAAATTATCATTGTACTGCTCAGAAAAGCGATTAATAAATTTTCTTTCCTTCTTAATAAGTTTCCTTCTTTCCTTCTTAAATAATAATTTTTCAACGAAGAATATTTTATTGACGATAGTCTTACAATATACATATCATAAATCTTAAAACATTCATCATCATGTGCTCTAAAAAAATTTTTATTCACTTTACAAAAATTTTTAAAACTTTATCGATGAATATGTGATGGTTTGTACGTTATAAGAGAGTAAAAATTGTTTTGTTCTGATTTAATATTCTTCAATAAAATTCTGAACTTACTAGAATTCAAAATAAATTTAAATAAGCTAAATAGTTATAATAAATATTCTTATGATAGATTTACAACTTACATTTACATTTAGATTTACAACATATATTTACGCATATATACAAATTTATCAAATATTTGAAACATGTAATATTTTCTTGAATGCAGTATTAACTGCAGCGATTGCATTTAATTATTAATCTAATACGAAACGATTTTTTACATATTTCAATGTGATTTATGCTTTTAGACGATGGCGTACGGTTTTAATATTGACATATGGGAAAAAATCTGGGGCGACCTCGCGGCGTGCAACAAGTTGATATTTAAGGCGCCGGGTGAGTATTAAAATTAAGAATATTTAAAAAAAGTTGAAAATAGAAAATAGAAAATAAAATAAAACCATGTAACAATTTTATTTTATAATTTAACAATCGCAGATTAGAGAATCGTAATAACATTAATACCGTCTCTTTTGTTTTGTTGAAGACAACTATGTTGCACTATTGAAACAGTTGAAAAGCTCAGTATTCTATTTTATGCCTTCTCGACAGTAAATCAGTAAATTTACATGTTAAAAGTATATGAGGAAGCAAAAGATAATAAACGACTCAACAGCAATTGCTTGATTGATGAATAACTTGAGACTTCTATGCTAATATCTAAATTATAATCTTTAACTAAATTAGAATTAAAATCATAGTTGACCCATAAAATGAATTGAGCAGTTTGATTGACCCGATAAATTGTGGCTACCTCCATAGACGTCTATAATATACTGGATCATAAGTATATGCATAAATGAGGCAATTCTTGCCTCAAAGATGAAAATGTTGTGGAATTATTGCTATCGTGACACTGATTTCATTTTTCAAAAATTACAGCGTACTGACTGCTCCAATTTATATGATAAAATTACGTCTTGACTCCCGCTATACGTCCCGCTATATGATACATAACTCGTACAAATGTGTACAAACATACTGCTTCGTATGTACATACATTTCGATTCAGCAATCTCATAGATGGAGAATTCTTATATTTGTAGAATAACTACATATTAATTGCGGTTACTATTATCACTGCATTATTTAAGTAGGGGAAAATTGGGACACGGGGCACATTTATACATCGGTAACAAAATAAAAGCTGCGCAGAATTGGAACACGGCTGTACGTGTTTTATTTTGTCGTTATACACATCTACATGTCAGCAAAGTTTGACGTCTGTTCGGCGACGGTGAGCAACAGAGCAGGACGTGACGTGTTTTAAAGCTGTCTGACTAAATTTCTGATCGAAATATATGGCTGCTGTTAAGTAGTTTTTATTAGTATTAAAAGCGAGAATAACAGTTTTTTAGCAAGTAAAAATTCTCAAGATTATATTTTGATCATAAATTTTATTACATGTTTAGTGGATACCATAAAAAAGAGAAGCGACGACATCACTGTGACGTAGAGGATCTTGCCTTATTTACAATAAGCGAATAAATTTCAAAATCTCACAATTTTGTTATTACATCTGGTTTACGTTACAGATGACCACAATGTACCTGGAATCCTTTGCACGTTGATTAGGGATGGCGAGGTATGCATATTTATATTTAATGTTTACAGTCTCCGTAAACTTTGAATATAAACGATTGAGTCTTGGTATATTTCGGTCATTTGCGGTATATTTTACGAGTGAAAACAAGAGACAAATGTAGTATTAATACCACTGCAAATATATTCCTTTGAAAAATTATTTCTGCTACGAAATTACAATTAATCTCGTTGTCGCGTGATAATACTATTGAAAAAAGCTTTGCTTATATATAATATAAATATATATACAATAAAAATATAAAATTCACAAATAATTTAGACCAAGTATGTAACAACATACATTTAAAAGTACATTATGTGAATATTTTGTTAATTAAGTACGAAAAAATGTTGCGCTTATTCAAATCCACGTTTATCAAAGTAAATGCCATCTTTCAAACTGCTAGAGTTAAAACTGTTAGCGTTACAGAGAAATTCCAAACATTTAATCTTATAAACCACGCATTTAATATAATAATCATAACCGTAGTGTTATCCATTTCAGATATTGGACAAGAACGGCGAGTTCAAAAATGAGATAGCTATGCAGAGACTTGAAGATTTAATCTCCAACCCAAACAAATTAGAACAGGCGCGTCAGATACATATCGATTGCCATAGAGAAGGTAATTTATTTCATTGACGTCTTCGAAAATAATTTCCATAACTACTTAATTATTTTTAATTACAGTGGTTAAAAGTGGTGCGACCGGAATCTACCAGACAAAGCAAATAATCCTATGCGAAAGACTAATTTTGACACTGTTTGATAAAATATAAAAGCTCTAACCAGATACTTTTTTTAGTAAACGTTAACTGTACAATTTTTCCGGAATCATCTCAATATGAGGTTTCCTTCTATGTTAATTTGTATGTACGTGCTAACGATTAAATAAAGTGCATTTGAAAACTAACATGTAATATGGATATTTTCCATCAAAGAAGACAAACAATTATTATATACAAACATATCTCTTTACATACAGCAACAATAACTTAAATGTTTTCAAAAGACTGTAATGAAGATAGTTTCATTTTTTTGCTAGTGCACACCTTGTATTGAATCATTATTATTATTAATAGTGTTCGCTTGATCACATAAATCTAAGCTCGGTTCTTCTTTTTTGTATTCTTATCTGTGTCCAAGTGTTTTCTTTAGCTTTTATATCTTGAATTTGAATGTTATTACAAGTTATAAACTTTAGCAATTTCAAGTCGAAATAATCAATAATTTCAATCTTTCTTTAATATTATTTTTATAACGACACTATATCAATTCTTAATATCGTCAAACTCATTTATCGTGATCTTAAATACAACTTAAGAATCGAGAATGAAAATAAAATCCTAATTTCAGGGTTATATAAGGAACACAAGAATGACAAATTAAAATATCTCAATCGAATGACTAAACACTCTATTCTAATAGCTAACAGGTAGCTAAATAATATTTGATTTGATGAATAGCCAAGAATACAGTAAAATTCTAAGAGAAATTATAAAACAATTACCTTAACGTGATTAGTACATATTCAAATTACAAGCTAAGCTCGTTTAAAGATTAAGATTAGGTAAGCATACTTAAGTAACATTTGCGATCGCAAAAGTAAATAGATTTCTAATGGCAGAATCTGCCAATTTAATTCAGTTAATTGTAATACGAGTGAGAGAGATTATTATTATTCAATTCAGAGTCCAATAATAATGGCCGAATAATCCGTTCCATAAAAAAATATATCAATATAACGGAATAACACGGAATTACACGTCCAAGAATCGCTCAATCGTCAAAGATAAAGCGATGGTAATTCTCTTTTCAGAGAAAGGCAATAAAGTACAATCAATGTTTTTTTACAATATGCTTTAATTTAATATGATAACATAATTAAAAAGGTAAAAATATAATAACAAAGTTTGTGAAATTATACATAAACAACATCCAATAGGAATAATTAACGTTTAGCGATATTTTATTTATAACAGGAATTATATTAAAGATAGGATACAAACCTTACAGATGTGAGGAACTTGTATATCGTGTCAGATATCGATTAAATGATTGTTTAAAAGACAATAATGAAATGTTTACAAGAACTCCTGCCTGGCTCGGAAAATCTTAACACAATCCAAATTCTATGTAAATATATAGCAGATTAATAACATTCGTTATGAAGTAGAATTTCGCGAATAATGGCGAGGAAACATACGACAATGCAGTTCCATTATCTCAATTTTCGCTCCAGTGCTTTACGAGATCATCCTCGTTAAAACAAACGTAATGTACAGATTTCACATACTTCTAGAAAGAGAAGAAAGAATTATTTATAACAATATGTGAAAAGAGTTACGTTTAATTGTAAATAAATTAATAACTTTAAACCATTGCATAATATGAACGATCGAGTTAATTCTCAAGAAACGTCTCATGTCGGAGTATTTATATACCGTTACATATCTATGTGGCACTATATCTATATCGCTTATAAATAACAATATAATATTAACAAGAATATAATCCGATTAACAGTTTTAACACGATCGCATGCTTCACACGAAGACTCGTACGTGCCGCCGGCATCTCCCGCGCAGATCTTATCACCTGCCATCGGTGAATCTTACCATGATAGCGGCTGACAATTGTTAAACAAGTATAACCAAGCCGACTAAGTCACGTTTATGTAATCGCGGTGACAACTGCTGGATAATAAAATCACGTATACGTAACAGCCGTTTTAAAAATATGAGTCTCTAATTTTTAGCCACTCTATAAAAATGCCAAGTTTCATTAAAATCGTAGAAAAAATGTTCCTTAGCATTTCTTATGTCAAATGTATGCTATGAAATGTTGCGCAAAAGTAAGTGGTAATAATTATTTTCACCAGAAAAATAAACTTATTTAATCCCCAATGCAATTATTTATTGCTACGACAAAATAAGTGCCGAGTTGAATTGCCAAATTATAAAATTACACACGTGCTTTATTAATTAGATTTTCAACACAATTGCAGCTCGTACTTGTATATTTCAGTTGGCATTAATTGCATATTATTATTCCATAACATATATTACAAATTCGCCGAATACAAATATCGAATACTGTAAAACACGACTCACGCGACTCATTTTTTTTTACCGTCTTATATTTTTGCAAAAAAACGTCATTCTGTACAAATGTTAAGATAAGAAGGCAAACGATATGCTGTTTAATAAACAGTACCGTGACGAACACGTCACTCTGAATCGGCTATAAATACGCGGCAACAGTTTGAATGCCACACAGTAAGTAATAAAAAACCCCTCGTATTACATTTGACACTTTTTTCGATATATTCCAGAAAATAAAAAAAGATGCAGACTTCTGTGATTTTTATATCTGTACTTGCCATTGCAGTAAGTAGGAAGAAACATCTGTAGTAACTCATAATATTTCGTGATACTTCATATATAAACTCATCAAATCAATTTTGATATCAAATCGATGAATGGATTCCTTAACCATTTAAATTTTAAAAGTCTTAAAGATATTTCAACTTTCAATTCATTCTAAGAGCGTCTTAATGCTTTATTTGATCTATAGACATAAAATATTTCTAGATTGACACAGAAAATTATCACACACTGCTCAGAAAAATGATTACTAAGTTTTCTTTCCTTCTTTCAAATAATAGTTCTTCAACAAAGAATATTTTATTGGCAATAGTCTCAAAATATACTTATCACAAATCTTAAAAACATTCATCATCATGTGCTTCAAAGAAAAATTTATTCACTTTAAAAAAATATTTTAAAACTTTATCGATGAAAATGTGATGGTTTCTAAGTTATAAGAGGGTAAAAATTATTTTGTTCTAATTTAATATTCTTCACTAAAATTCTGAACTTACTAGGATTCAGAATTAATTTTAAATAAACTTAATGGTTATAATAAATATTTCTATGATAGATTTACAACTTATATTTGCACTTAGATTTACAACATATATTTACGCATATATATACAAATTTATGAAATATTTGAAATAATATTATTTTGAGTGTAAAATATTAAACTGCAGTGATTGCATGCAATTACTAATCTAGTATGAAACAATCTTTTACATATTTCAATATGGTTTATGCTTTTAGATGATGACTTACGGTTACAATGCTGATAAGCTGAGACAATTCTACGACAATCTCGCAAAGTGCAGCAAGATATTGTATAAGGAGCCGAGTAAGTATTAAAATTATAAGATTATTAAAAAAAGTTGAAAATAAAAAATAAGAAATAAAATAGCTGCATTTAACAATTTTATCTATAATTTAACAATTGAAGATTAGAAAATCGTATTAAGACTAATACCATTTCTTTTGTTACGTTGAAGACAACCACATTGCATATTCCATTTAATAAATCTATTTTATAATTTAACAATCACAGATTAGATCTCATTAAGATTGATAACATGTCTTTTATTTCGTTGAAGATAATTATATTGCACTATTGAAACAGTTGAAAAGTTCAGTTCTATTTTGCGCCTTTTCGATAGTAAATCTATCAATTTAAATGCCAGAAGTATATGAACAAGCAAAAGATAACAGACGATTCGACGATAATTGCTTGATTGATGAATAACTTGAGACTTCTATTCTAATAACTAAATTATAATTTTTAACTAAATTAAAATAACATATATAAGATAGCCTATTGAAAATCCATCAACATTACAGATTAGTAAAATTAATATTAGTAGTAAAGAACATAGAAAACCATTAATCAATCAAAATTCTTTGGACAGAGACAGAAATAGTCTCCCATCTAATCGTGTCTTTTTTTCGTGTTCGGGAACTAAGCATCGCAATTCTTTTTTCAAGATAATATACAATTCATTGAAGTATATAGCCTATGGTAGGAACGAGTTTATAGTATTATAGATGCTTGTGACTATCCTTTTAAAAATTACATTCGAGATTATTTCAATTACTTCATAAGAGGAGCAACGATATCACTGTGACAAGATTAGTTTGCTTTATTTATAATAAGCGAACAGATTTCAAAATTTCATTGTTACATCTGGATTGCGTTACAGATGTGCGTAGTGTTCAATCATTCTATTGCGCGTTGACTAACGATCACGAGGTACGTATATTTGAATTTAATGTTTTTAGTCTCCGTAAATTTTGAATTTAAACGATTGAGTTAGGTATTTCGGTCGTTTGCGGTATATTTCGCGAGTAAAAACAAAAGAGAAGTGTGCTATTGATACCATCGCAAATATATTCTCTCAAAAATTATTTCTACTACTAAATTACAATTAAGCTCGTTGTGACAAATATGACAAGCGTGACATGACTATTCAAACAAGCTTTGCTTATATATAATATAAATATATATACAATAAAAATATAAAAAGTCACAAATAATTTAGACCAAATATATAACAACGAACATTTAAAAATACATGACGGGAATATATTTTTTTAATTAGATACGAAAAAGAGTTGCGCTTATTCAAATCCTCGTTTATCAAAGTAAATGCCAACTTCCAAACTACTGGAGTTTTGACGTTATCATTTTCCGTTTTAGTAGGATACTATTTCAAAACATATGCAGCATAAATTTCAGGGAAAAAAATTCCAAAAATTTTATCTCATTAAACTACTCATGTAAAATAATAATCATAACCGTGGTGTTATCTATTCCAGTTGATTAACATGAACGGCGAGATTGAAACTAATGTAGCTATGCAGAAATTTAACGATGTGATCTCCGATCCAGGCAGGTTAGAACAGGCGCATGCGATATATATCAAGTGCTATAAAGAAGGTAATCTATTTCACTGACGTTTTAGAAAATGATTCCCGTAACTACTCAGTTACTTTTAATTGCAGCGATTGAAACTGGAGTAACCGGCTACGAGCAGACAATGAAAATAATCGCGTGCGGTATGCCAATTATGGACCTGATTGACAAACTGAACTAAAAGCGCCAACCAGATACTTTTTCAAGTAAACGATAGGTGTATGAATATGACAACAATAATTTCTATACTTTAAGAAGATTGCAATAAAACAATTTTCATTTCTCTGCTAGCACAAACTTTCTATTAAAAACTATGATGAAGTAATTTTCATTCCTTTGTTAGCGCAAACCTGTTGTTGAATCACCTTCACTGTTACACACTGACAAACAGGAGAGTTATTCATTACGATGTATTTCAAATAAAAGCTATTTTCTTCACTTATCTGAGTTTAAGTGTTTCCTATCGTTTTTTATACCTTGAATTTGAATATTATTACAAGTTAAATCTTTAGCATTTTCAAGTAGAAGTCATCAATAATTTTAACAATATTTTAACATTACTTTTAAAACAACGATGTATGGTTTTCTTTAAATCGGCATAGTCATTTATAGTGGCCTTATATACTACTTAAATATTGAGAACGAAA
Source organism: Odontomachus brunneus (assembly GCF_010583005.1). Classification (NCBI taxonomy): domain Eukaryota; kingdom Metazoa; phylum Arthropoda; class Insecta; order Hymenoptera; family Formicidae; genus Odontomachus; species Odontomachus brunneus. The sequence goes on from NW_022639646.1 coordinate 586,406, forward strand.
ACGCTAATCTCAATGTAGTATAAGGAGTACAAGAACGACGACTTAAAATATCTCAACACTCGAATGGCTAAGCATTATATTCTTTAATTGCACAAGTAGCTAGACAATATTTGATTTGTTGAATGACCAAGGATACAGTGAAATCCTAAAAGAAATCACGAGACAATTACCTTAACGTGGTTACCAACAAAACATATTCGAATTACAAGCTAAGCTCGTTTAAAAATTGAGATTAAATAAGCATACATAAATAGCATTTGCGATTGTAAAAGTAAATAAATTTCTATCGGTGGAATCGAACTGCCAATTTGATTCAGTTATTTGTAACATAAGTGAGAGAGATTATTATTATTCAATTCAAGGTCCAATAATAATGGCCAAATAGCCCGTTCCACGAAAAATACAACAATATTACACGGAATCGTCCAAGGATCGCTCAATCGTCATACGTAAGGCAGTGATAATTCTCTTCTCAGAGGAGGCAATAAAGTATCATCAAAGTTTATCTACAATATGCTTTAATTTAATATAATAACATAATTAAAGAAAGTAAAGATATTATAAAAACATTTGTGAAATCATATAACGTTGCATATATATCAAATCGTACACAAAATCTTGCACATAATTTAACATAACATTTTTAAAATCGTGCAAACCTACACGAGATGATGCTACATGCTTACGTAGGATCATTTAAGAAATCTGTATTATAGAAGATAGTTAAATGTTTACGAAGCGCGAAAGCATATTATCATTACTCATAGAAAGCATGTTATCATTAGACGTAAAATTACTCATAGTGTATTATCGTATACTTCTGAATGAATATTTTCGCTGATCATAATCATAAGATGGTATTAAAGATTTTGCTTAAAAGATTTTTCTAAGAAAAGCAATATACAACCTTGATCAATGCATTTTTTAAATACGTTCTACTCTTTTAAATGGTTCCAAAATAAAAATGGTAAAGATGTCCCTCATTCATGAAGCCCTTATTCTCCTACTTTTCATATCGCTTTTATAGACACAAATAAAGTAATGATGCGCATCACCGTTAACACTGCTACTATCTCGGTTAGTATTATATGGAGTAAGTAAGTCACGATAAATAACTAAATGCTGATTAGGAAAATACAGTCATTCTCATAGTCTCTGTATGATCTATAAAACAAGAAACGTCTCATGTCAAAGTATTTATATTCCGTTGCGAATCTATATTGCACTGACACAAATAACAATACAATATTAACAAAAAGATAAAATGATTCAATTAATTATGATTCATTAATTTTGAACACGTCCGCATGTTTCACACGAAGACTCGTACGTGTCGTCGGCATCTTCCGCGCAGATCTTATCACTTGCCATTGATGAATTTGACCGATAATGGCCGATAACTAAATATAGCGGCTAAATATAGCGAAGGCGACCAAGTCACGTTTATGTGATAACAGTTGATAACTGCTTGATAGTAAAATCACGTACTTATACGTCACAGCAGTCACGTACTTATACGTCATTGCAAATTTATTTTATTTGGCACGTGATCATATTATTAAAACAATAAGGAAAAGAGCTAATAAGAACATCGTAGTGCAGTAAAAATTCTAAAGCTAGTATATTCTCAGTGGTGATGGAGGAAGTTAGTATATTTAAAAATTCATAAAATAAGGACCAAACGCATTTCAGTCTGTATTCAGACCCTCTTCAGTGGTATATAGACGAAATAACAAACAAAAACTTTAATATGGACGGATATCGAATTATCATGTTACAAATTGTTTAAATTTACTTGTCGGCTATCCCAAATTAGAGGTTAGAGGCGATCCCAAATTACTTATCGTTGCTAAGAGGTAAGCCATTTCTTTTACACACAGAGCCTGTCCTACCGCTTCTCGTGAGCTCATTTGTTTATACATTTTAATTAATTACGGAATAAATATTAAGAAAATTTCAAAATGGTATATAACTTCTATGATTATTTTGACCCGTTCTACCCGGTGGTTGCTCGATCAGTTACTGGACACTCTATAACTTATATATCTTAATATCCGTATAATTTAAATATAAAATATAATGTGGATATATTATATGGATATAAATTAATTCAGAATAAAAAATGCTAATTTTTTATCCATACAACAAACTTGAGAAATTAAAAATAAAAGCTAACAATAGCTATTTTATTAATTGTTAAAGATATTCTTTTTCTTAAACTAGTCCATTTTATTTTTTATAAAAAACCGTACAACTTTTGTCTAAAAAGCTCTTTCCTATCTCCAATAGTTATGAACATAGCGAAAAGGGGATGAAAAAATATGGATCTCTTATTTTTGGCCACTCTATAAATATGCGAAGTTTCATCAAAATTGGATGAAAAAATGTTCCTTGGCAGTTATTATGTCAAATATATGCTATGAAATGTTGCGCAAACATACGTGGAAATAATTATTCTCATCAGAAAGAATAGACTTATTTAATCCCTAACGCAATTACTTTTTGTCACGACATGTAAGCGCCGATTTGAATTGTCAAATTACCGAATTGCACGTGTGCTCTATTAACTAACCTTTCAATTCAATTGCAGCTCGTACTTCTGTATTCCAGTTGGCATTAATTTGCATATTATTAAACCATGACATATATTGCATTTTCACGGAATATAAATATCGGATGCTGTCAAACACGACTCACGCGACTCTTTTCTTTTTACAGTATTATACTTTTGCAAAAAAACGCCATTTTGTACAAATGTTAAGATAAGAAGATAAACGATGTTTAATAAACTGTATTGTGACGCACATGTCATCCTGAATCGACTATAAATACGCGGCAGCAATTTGGATACCATACAGTGCGCAATAAAAAGACCCTCGTAGCACATTTCATACTTTCTTCGATATACTTGGAAAAATACTTGGAAAATCAGAAATAATGCAGATTTCGGTGATTATTATATTTGTGCTTGCCACTGCGGTAAGTAGGAAGAAACATTTGTAGTAACTTATAATTGTTATCATAATCTTTCGTGATACATCGTGTATAAACTCACCATCAATTTTGATATCAAATCGATAAGTGGATTTCTTAATCACTTAAACCTTAAAAGTTTTAAAGCTATTTTAACTATCAATTCGTTTTAGGAGCGTCTTAATGCTTTATTTTATGTATAAATATAAAACATTTCTAGACTGACACAGAAAATAATCATTCTACTACTGAGAAAAGCGATTACTAAGTTTTCTTTCCCTCTTTCAAGTAATAGTTCTTCAATAAAGAATATTTTATTGGCAATAGTCTTGAAATATACATATAAAAAATCTTAGAAATGTTCATCATTATGTGCTCCAAAGAAAAGTTTATTCTCTTTACAAAAATATTATAAAACTTTATCGATGAAGATGTTAGTTCTAGCGTACGTAGTAAGAGAGTAAAAATTGTTTTGATCTAACTTAATATTCTTAAATTAATAAAATTCTGAACGTACTAGGATTTAGAAAGAATTTAAATTAACTTAATAGTTATAATAAATATTTTTGTGATAGATTTACAACTTATATTTGCACTTAGATTTACATATATTTATGCATATATACAAATTTATCAAATATTTGAAACACGTCATATTTTCTTGAATGTACTATTAATTGCAGTGATTGCATTCAATTACTAATCCAATATGATATTTTACATATTTCAATGTGGTTTATGCTTTTAGATAATGACTTACGGTTACAATGTTGACATACTGAAAAAATTCTACGATAATTTCGCAATGTGCAACAAAAAGTTGTGCACGTCGCCGAGTGAGTATAAAAATTGAGAATATTAAGAAAAAGTTAAAAATAGAAAATAGGAAATAAAATAGCTCCATTTAACAAATCTATTGTATAATTTAACAATCACAGATTAGAGAATCGCATTAAGATTGATAACATGTCTTTCATTTTGTTGAAGACAATCATATTGCACTATTGGCACATTTGAAAAACTCAGTTTGATTTTCTGTCTTTTCGATAATAAATCTATCAATTTATATGTCAGAAGTACATGAACAAGCAAAAGATAATAGACGATTTAACTGCAATTGCTTGATTGATTAATAAATTGAGACTTCTATTTTAATATCTAAGTTATAATCATTACTTAAAATAAAATAATCTATATAAGATAGCCTATTCAAAGTCTATCGGGATAAAAGGTTAGTAAAATTAATATTAATAGTAAAGAACATTGAAAACCATTAACCAATCAATATTCTTTGGACAGAGACAGAGATAGTCCCCTATCTAATCGTCTCTTTTCTTTTTGTGTTCGGATACTAAGCATCGCAATTCTCTTTCCAAGATAATAAAATTCACTGTAATATATAGCCTATGTTAGGAGCGAGTTTATAGTATTATGGATGCCTGTGATTATCCTTTTAATCAATTACACTCGATAGTTTCACGTACTCCATAAGAGAAGCGACGATATCACTGTGACGTAGATTAGTTTGCTTTATTTATAATAAACGAACAGACTTCAAAATCTCATAATTTCGTTATTACATTTGGACTGCGTTACAGCTGAGTTCAGTGTCGAAGCAGTCCATTGCGCGTTGCTTAACGATGGCGAGGTACGTATATTTGTATTTAATGTTTACAGTCTCAGTAAACTTTAAACTTAAACGATTGAGTCTCGACATATTTCGATCGATTGCGGTATATTTCACGATTGAAAACAAAAGAGAAATGTATCAATACCATTGCAAATATATTCTCTCGAAAAATTATTTCTACTACGAAATTACAATTAAGCTCGTTGTCGCGTGACGAGCTATTGAAAACATCTTTGCTTATATATAATTAAATTATATTATATTTAATATAATATAATTATATTAAAAAGTTACAAATAATTTAGACCAAATATGGAATAACGTATATTTAAAAATACATGATGCGAATATTTTGTTAATTAGATACGAAAAAGAGTTATACTTATTCGAATCCACGTTTACCAAAGTAAGTGCCATCTTCCGAACTACTGGAGTTAAAACGTCACTTTTCTCCGTTTTAGTAGCATAGTATTTCAATACACATGCAGCATGAGTTTCAGGGAAATTCCAAAAATTTTACCTCATCAAACCACTCATGCAAGATAATAATCATAACAGTTATTATCTATTCCAGATGATTAACGTGAACGGCGAGTTCACAACTAATATAGTTCTACGGAGACTTGGCGATTACATTTCCGAAGCAAGCAGATTAGAACGGGCGCGTGCGATACATATCACGTGCCGTAAAAGAGGTAATCTATTTCATTGACGTTTTGGAAAATAATTTCTGTGACTACTCAATTATTTTTAATTGCAGTGATTAAAACTGGAGCGACCGGTTACGAGCAAACACAAAAAACAATCGCGTGCAGTATGCCAATTAAGGACTTGATTGACAAAATGAATTAAAAACGCCAACCAGATACTTTTTCAAGAAAACGCTAACTGCACGCTCCCGAGTCGTCCCTATAATCTTACGTATATATTCCTTCTATGTCAAATTGTATGTGCCTTAATGATTGAATAAAGTACGTTTGACGAAACGAAACGAATGAATATTCTTCATCGAAGATAACAAATAATAACTATCACATACAGATATATTTTATCACATATGACAACAATAATTTAAGTATTTTAGAATGTAATAAAGCAATTTTCATTTCTTTCTGTGTGTGCTAGCAAAGAAATAAAAATTGCTTTATTACAGTCTTCTTAAAATACTTAAATTATTGTTGTGATATGTGTTAAAATATATCTATATATGATAATTATTGTTAAAATATATCTATATATGATAATTATTGTTTGTTGTCTTCGTTGTCTTATTCTGCTCATAGCCGAAGGTAGGCTGGGTTATGGTAGGTTATAAGTTATTTCGCGTTAGCATACAGAGCACTATTTCGGATAGTTTTTTAGGGTTTTCTAAAGAAACATTCGCCTTTGAAAAGGTCTATTTTCGTAAAATACGTCAGATATGCTTATTTCGTTCTGTATC